>NW_015631054.1:81719-100549 GCF_001515625.1 Sinocyclocheilus rhinocerous | reverse complement strand
ATTTTCTTTCAGGTATACCTTTTTTATTATATAGATGTAATATTTTCTTAATTCTGTTTATTTTTATTTATTTATTTTCATTTAACTAACACACCTCTAAGAATGAAAATACCTGCATGTTCAATAAGAAGTAAATAAACAAACAATCATGGGTGTAGCCTACACATGATAATTATTTAAATAATCATATATTTAAAAAGAATATCATTAATTTCATGAATATCAAAGACTTTTGTCAGGGTTAATCCATTTGACCTAATCAATATGTGCCTAATAATAAAATATGAGATATTTTACATATTTACATAAAGTATAGTATGCAAATATGTTTATGTAAATTTATGAAACTATGTGTACCTTCACTGCAGTACTCCTTGTAGGCTACTTATATGGAAACTGCTTACGTAAGGGAAAGTTCACCCAAAAATGGAAATTCACATTCAAATACGATTTTCAAGAAAAGAAAAGAAACCTGGGGAAAATAAATGCAGAACATGTTCACAAAGGACACTATTAACATGACTATATGCATGAAACCATTCAGAAAAATGTGGGCACAAATGGGTTAACAGAGTCAGGATGAGGCTGCATCCTTGATGGACACCTTTAGTCTGACTGAAACAGTCAATCAATTTGTCATTAATTTTGCCAAAGCATAATTTCCATTGTATATGTCCTTTGTGGTATATATGCTATATTTACAGTTAGGTCCATATATATTTGGACACAGGCACAATTTGTATTACTTTAGCTGTTGATCAAAACATATTCAATTTACAGTTATATAACATATATGGGCTTAAAGTGCACACTCTGATCTTTAATTTGAGGGTATTCTCATCACAATTGGAGGAAAGGTTAAGGAATTACAGCTCTTTAATATGTACATCCCCTTTTTTCAAGGGACCATAAGTAATTGGACAAATGACTCAAAAGCTGTTTCATGGATATATGTAGGCTATCCCTTCATTATTTCTACATCAATTAAGCAGGTAAAAGTTCTGGAGTTGATTCTAAAAGTGTGCCATTTGCATTTGGAAGCTGTTGCTGTGACCCCACATCATGCAGTCAAAGGAGCGCTCCATGCAGGTGAAACAGACAATTGTTAGGCTTAAAAAACAAAACAAATCCATCAGAGAGATGGATTCATAGTGCAAATGGACAATGACCCAAAACGCAGCAAAAGCAACCCAGGAGTTTTTGAAGGTAAAAAAAAAAGAAGTGGAATATTCTGCAATGGCCAAGTCAATCTCCTGATCTCAACCCGATTGAGCATGTATTTAACTTGCTGAAGAAAAAACTAAAGGCAGACACACCACACAAATAAACACCAACTGAAGGCTGCAGTAAAGGCCTGTCAAAGCATCACAAAAGAGGAAACCCAGTATCTGGTGATGTCCATGAGTTCCAGACTTAAGGCAGTCATTGCCTCAAAGGATTCTCAACAAAATATTATAATGAATATTTTATTTGTGATTATATTTATTTGTCCAAATGTTTTTTTTTTTAAGTTTAACAATTTTATAAGGACGAACATCTTAAGGGGGTAAACCTGTGAAGCAGACAAATGTATAAAAGTCTGTATGACCAAAAAAAAAGAAGTTTGTTCATGTAGGTAAAAACCTAACCAAGATTATAAGATTTACATGTTACATTTTTGCGTTACTGCAATATAAGACTATTTCTTTTGTGTCTCTCTTCCCATTATGGCATTTTTTGTGTTTCTCTCTGGATGTAAAAGGATGATGTAGCACTTTGGGGCAAATATGGCCACCAGTAATCCAAAACTAGAAGCTAAAATGGCAAATATATCCACAGCCACTGCATATTTCCCTGGTGAGCTCACATATGCTGGAACAAATGCAATCCACACAGCACAGAAGATCAACATGCTAAAAGTGATAAACTTTGCTTCATTAAAATTATCTGGTAGATTTCTTGCCAGGAAGGCTAACAGAAAGCTTATTGCAGCCAATAGTCCAATGTATCCCAGCAGCATAGAAAAACCAGCCACTGAGCCTATAGCACATTCATATACTATTTTAGAGCGAGTATACTGGTTGTTTTTATGGGGTGTTGGAGAGGCAGTTGATAGCCATACTGCACATATCACAACCTGAAGAGCTGTTAGGACCAGAACTGTGCATCTTTGTTGAATTGCTCCAAACCATTTCATAGCGCCTTTGCCCTCTGGCCGAGATGACTTGAACACAGCTATAACCACCATAGTCTTGACCAGGATGCTGGAGACACACAGGACAAAGCTTATGCCAAATACAGCATGTCTTAACTGACACGTCCACAACTCTGGCCGTCCAATGAACAGCAGCACACAAAGGAAACACAGTTTGAGTGACAACAGCAGTAGGAAGCTGAGCTCTGAATTGTTGGCACGTACTATGGGAGTGTTATGATGAAAAGCGAAAATGACCATCACAAGAGCACAGAAGCAGGCGCCAAGCAGGGAGGCACTTGTCAGAGAGATTCCTAGAGGTTCCTCATAGGATAAAAACTCTACTTCTTTGGGGACACACTGATCCTTATCTGGATTTGACCAGAAGTCTTCTGGACACACTGTGCACTCAATAGCATCTGTCATAATGACACAATAAAAAAAGAAGAAGAAAAAGTTTAAAAGAAAATTCCCTTTCAAATTATATTAAAATGTTGGAATATGACTTCTACCTGTAGTATTAGAAATTTCTCCATCTCCACATGGCAGGCAGTCAAAACAGCAGACAGGAAGGCCCTTCCTTGTGGCTCGTCTGGTGCCTCGGGGGCAGCTCTCACTGCACACAGACCTTGGGGGCTTAAAGAGAAACCATCTGTTATTTAGTCATGTGTTTGTTACCTCTTTTACATAATGACAAGATTGGCCTTTATTTTATTGTCTAATTGTCTTGTTTTATAGCATTGACTAGTATAGACAATCTGCAAAAAGGATGACATTTATCATGCAATAATAGTTACTTTTTTTGTCTCAAAGTTCCAGTATATTGCATCCTCATCCAGTGTGAGCACCATCCCTGTTGCCACCCCTTCATTTACTACACCGACCTTGTGGACTGTTATTGACCCATCAGAGCTTGGCTGCCAGTTCAGTACATCATAGATGGCCAGAGCATCTCCATTCTTATCAAATGACACATTATCCCCAAAGCCTGTGGTGAAGTTGACTTTCTGTAGGTAGTGAACCAACTGTACAGTTTGTAGACAGGACAGGTGTTATATGTTTATCTGAAATTTGAATTAAAGTAGAGCACATATTTTGCTTTTCCACATTTAGCTCTTCTATATGCTTGGAGAGCATCTGCACTATACCTGTGGGTCTCACCTGCCAAGGTTTCAGGTTGATTATGTCAGCACATTTGTTTCCACTAAATGGTCCTCTTCCCTCCTCACACTGCATCAGGTCATGAAGTGCATGTGCCAGGGCATAAACTGCCTTATAGACATTATAAGATGCCCTCAACCCAGAAACATCAGTGTATGTTGTGTTTGTATTGCTCAGATCCTCATGTCCTGTACACACCTTTTTCAAATGCTCTCCATCTGACTTTCTATCCCCAGTTTCAAAACTGCACCCAAACATGTTCTCCCAGAAGATTCTCAACATATTATTTCTTGGATCATTGCTGGGATGAAGATGTAGCAAGAAGTCATAAAGCCCCTGAATTTCTCCACGCCTAATAGCAATGCCCAGTGTGCCCCCCAGGAAGGGCAGAAAACGTGGAGTGTGGTATTCAAGAGAAGTGGCCCAAGCTTCACTTGCAATCCACTGCCTCCCTGTCATGTTCTGCAACACCACCTCATCCATCAAAGGCAGCAGATAGGATGAAAGGGCAAAAACAACCACCACTCTAGCTGTAGAGGCCTGAATCAATCCTGTTATACGCTGAATATCTCTAGGGTTGTGATCATTGGGCAGGATTTCAGAAAAGGCAACACAATGTCCAAACAGCTGCATTTCCTGCAGGAACAACTGAGCAGCATAGATGCCGTAGTCATCATCACTGTAGAGGAGACCAACCCAGGTCCATTCAAAATGCCTTAAGATCTGAACCATAGCCCGTACCTGGAAGGCATCACTGGGGATTGTTCTGAAGAAAGAGGGGTACTTTTTCCTGTCACTCAAACAGGAGCAGGTGGCATAGTGACTAACCTAATTAGGGGGAGAAAGAGGGAGAGGTGAAGATAAAAATCAAATTATATTTATATTTATTCATTTAGCAGACGCTTTTATCCAAAGTGACTTACAATTGGGGAATACATCAAGCAATTCATCTTAAAGAGGCAAATAGACACAGGAAGTGCTTATCATACCAAGTTTCAAGCATTGTTCAAATACGTACAAGCTAGACAGAGAAAGATGAAAGAAAAAAGAAAACGATTTTTTTTTTTTTAGGATAAAGTCGGATAGTGACGAAAGTTTTCAGCTGTCGCTTGAAAAATGTCAGGGAATCAGTATTCCGGATATACTTACATACATTATATAATATATATATATATATATATTTTTTTTTTTTTCTTTTCTTTTCACAAGTGAGTGAATTGTGCAAGAAACTTAGTGAGGAAATAAATATGGCTACAAAGGATTGAAAAGGACAAAAAAGAAAGAAAGAAAGAAAGAAAACATGTTAAATTAAATTAAATTAAATTAAATTAAATTAGCATGAAGTGTATTTTTACTTTTTTCATCCCATCTTACTATAGGTACTTGGAACAGCCCCAGAACACTGGAAATTGCAATGGAAGGAGTTGAACTTGCATCCCCCACAATACCAATCACCGGAGGAGGGCCAGTGCAGTTGAGGTTGGAGAAGGACTCCTCTGTTCCACTACTTAGGGACATGGCAGCCCGGAATGCCATTCCTAGCATCACACAGTTGTCATAAAGATGGTATCCAAGAGTGATGTTAGGCAGTAGGTTGGGATTCTTATTGATTTCATCTATTGCAAAAGCCATTGTCTGTGCATGCTGGAAGCCTTCCATATTAAATCTAAAAAACAAAACAAAAAAAAAATGTTGTGATATTAAAGATATTAATAACAAAAAGAAAAATAAAACAAGCAATAATACATCAGAGTTCACACAACATTTGATGACTCTTCCTATTCTGCACACTTGCATAAATAAACAATGCTTTCAATACAGATTTTTGGTAAAAGAAACATTACTGCTGTCAAAGAATAAACAGCAAATTAAGAGGGGAAAAATAACGACATTTTTATTCTTATTTTATTATTATCTCTCTACTTTTATTTTCATGCAGTCAGTCTAACTCACTTTTCACAGTATGGTTGTTCTGGTTCCATTCTGAAGCTTAGATCTGGGAACACTGTAAAAAAGTGAACATGAAACAGGCCTCCAAGTATAAAATCTCCATCTTTGCACATTCCATTCAACTTGAAGCGTCCCTGTAGCAAACAGGTACCTGATCTGAGGACCGAATCTGCTGATATACAGTTAAATGACATGTATAGAGAAAAACACAGAGTGAGCCACATCTCTTTCTATTTCTGAGCCACTCACCCACTCAGCTCACTAAATTATGATGAACATTGTGTGTGGTGTTGCTTTAAATTAGCAGGTGTCAAGTGGGTATTCCTGGAAACCAGGACGTCACTCTCCTGTCCCTCCTGACAAAGACAAGGAAACAGTACTGATGGAATAATGGACACATGCACCGTGAATTGTTGCTCAGGGGTCGCTTTTTAAACATGCTGAGCTTTGGTTTTATAAACTAAAGTATAAGGATCAGCTATACTTGTCCATGTCTTCTTCTTAACAATGTTATTTCTCAGAATGTCCTCTAGATGTCAGTCATGCATTTAACTTTTGACTACTGCTTTCACTAGATTCAAGATTCAAGATTGCTTTATTGTCATTGCACAGAGTACAATGGAATTAGGTATCAATCCTTGGTGTTATTCACACATAACATCAAAAGGAATTGGAACAGTATTAATTTAAAGTGCGGGATCCAATAAAAATAAATATATACAACAATAGAACAATGTGATAAAATGATACAATATGATACAATGGCATAGCAGCTGAGGTGAGGTATTAGACTACACACCCGAATGTTGCACATCTCTGGATTGCGGTGACCCTATGTACAAGTAGTGCAGTGGAAATGTAAACGAGTAGTGCAAGAATGCAGTTAAAATGTAAACGAGTAGTGCAATAGTACAGTTTAAATGTAAACAAATGAGGGACAGATGAAAATAATATTGCATCTATGCAATGTTCTGGGGTAATTTAACAGTAATTCTACTGTAGAATTAAAACAAACAAACAAACAATATTGTCTTTGTTCAGCTGAAGTCATTGATCCAGTTCAGTTAGATGCCTGTGTAAAGATCATCAATTATGAGTAATAATAATAAATTAGTAATCATAAAGTCTACAGGTAACACTTACGATCTTTCGCTCGTCATTTGTCGGAGATAGTGGAAAGCCGCCTTTCCACTGTCTCCGACAAACGACAAGCGACAGACCGGAAGTCATTCATTTCCAATGGAGAGTAGTGCGGGAGCTGCGTGGAGTTCCGATCATATGCATATGTGGAAATTTCGGATCCGATTTGAGCTTCGGATGCTCAATATTTGAACGTCTGTGGCTAGACCGTAAACGACCGCCCGACTGGATGGGATGTATTCTCAGGCCAGGTGCCAGGACATGACTTGGGGGGCCCACTCGACCCATAATTTGGGTAACACTTTACAGGGTTCCTCAAATCTTGCCCTGGAGGGCCTTAACAAAACACTGTTAAATTAAACAGAAAAGCAATCAGGTGTGCATGATTTTGGCATGGCAGCCAAAACAAATAATTAATAATCGTTTCCTTACCTAAATTCTGCGTGTGGGCCAGGCTCTGTTGCAGAATTAAATCACTCTGTGGCTGTGGTTTTGAAATTATTACCTTTTTCTATATAGTGTAGTAGTTAGCTATCTCGGTGTCATACGTGGCCACTTGTCAAGCATGAAAAACAAAAGTTTTATTTGAATTCTGAATATATTATCGTATAGCCTACAGCATGCAAAGAGCGCTCCCTTTAAATTTATTAAAAGCTGTCACTCATTTCGCAATCTCACAAAGTTCCGTTTTAACCAATGAATGTGAACACAATTAAACTATTATTTTAAATGAAGTTACGAGCATGATAGAACTCCGCACTGGACAAAAAGCGGTGAGTGCGTGGATTCCAACCTAAACACCCCTGATTGGCCATTGAGTTGTAGAATTAATAGCTTTTTGTTAGTCTTTATCAGAAAAACTTACTACTTTTAAAAACCCATTATTATTATTCATAAACAAGTAATAAATTATTATTTTAATACTTATATTGTATTTTTTAATGCTGTTCCCTCCAAAATTATTGGCGGTCCATGCATTTCTGCATGGCTCTTTTGCACTCCTTTACTGGAGACGCAAAAAAAAATAAATACTGCAAATCAGTGTGGGTAAAATACTACCTGACTCATAGGAAAAGTATCGGGGAGTATCACCATTTAGTGCAAGAGATGCAATGTATACATACTAGGGTGGCAGGGGTATCAATGAACCTCTGTGAGGGCACTGAGGGAACAACCGACCTTACTGCTGTAGCCTCTTCACTTGAGGGGGCGAGCTCTCCCGTGCCGTACCGTCGCCGGGCGGCAGCTGGGAATTTTGCTCGTTGGAGCTCACTGAGCCCTGAAGCACCGAGGGTGGCAGGGTTATCAGTGACTCTCCGTGAGGGCACTGAGGAGGATCGGGCACCGTATACTGAGGTGTTATCCTTTCCTCCCCAGGTGGGGCTGCCCTCAGGGGCCTGACGATGTTGGCGTCAGGACCGCTTAGTCGAGGTCCTCTTTGACAAAATAACGGTCCGCAGATCCGTCTTCGGTCTAGAAGACCCTGACTGAGAGCGTCGCCCCGACCCCCGTTCTTTCTGCGGAGGAGTGCGGGTTGCAACGCTCTGTTTTTGAGACTGGCGGTATGAGGAGCTTGACGGCCGGGGCTGCTCCCACTCAGCAGCCCCATGGGCCTGGGAGCGACGAGGGAGGAAACTTTGAAACGCCGCCGCTTGCTTCCTCGCCTCCTGAAACCTCTCGACGACAGTGTTGACTGTGTCGCCGAAATGGCCAGAGGGCGAGAGCGAGTCGTCTAGGAGGAAGAATCTATCCTTATATTGAATATCGGACAGATTCAACCACAGATGCCACTCCGTGGCCACCATTGCTGCCATTGAACGGCCGATGGCTCTGGCCGTTTCTTTGGTGGCTCGGAGGGTCAAATCTGTGGCCCGACGCAGTTCGGCTACCACGTCGGATTCCTCCTCCTCCGTCATCCAGGTCCCTGACCTGCCGCCGTATAAGCTTTCCCAACCAGACTAGATGTCAGCCTAACAGGTCTGTTGGGAAGCTTCGGGGCCTTCAGGGACGATGCTGAAGATGGGGAGAGATAGCTCACAAGCTTTTTGATTTTACGCGTGCTTCAGAACGCGGTCACGCAGGGGCGTTCCCAAAGAGATTCTCGACGCAGCTCGAGTTCCTGAAGGGGAACTTGGTACATTAGCTTGACACAATATCTTTGACACATGCTAGCTATGCCTATTAGAAGCTAAGAAAACAGATATAAGTCACATGTCATGACAATCAACTTATTATGAGATGACATTTTAAATTAGATAAATAATTGAATTTAAATCTACTTGTGACCCGAGCAGTACTTTTGGTAACCTCAAGCTTTTATAATGACTACGCCACCCTGGGAATTGCACCCAAGAAAATACTCAAGGACCATAGGTTCAATGATGTAATGAGAAGACAGAGACTGCAGAGAAGAAATACTGCTGCTGCACATATAACACATATGAATAACCCCCATATAGCATACATGAATCACCCCATAGCAGATCTATACAGGTGGAGCTGGGGAAGCTGGAGGGTTTCTGAAGTGCGCTGCAAACTGCTACAGCAAACAAAAGCCAGCTATTTGAATATTGAGCAGTAATCTCATTGGCTACAGATACAGCAGAAGGACCAATCAGCTGCCATGTGACAATGATGTCGCCAGGTCAGATTCAATTCAATTCAAGTTTATTTGAAACCTAAGATTGAGCTAGACCTATAGGACTGCACCATCTAGAGTTTCATGCCAGACCTCTGTATTTCTGTCATGACAACTCTCGGATGGATTGGCATGGTAATGAACATGACCATGTTAAAGGGATAGTTCACCAAAAAGTGAAAATTATCCCATTATCTACTCACCCTCAAGCCATACTAGGCGTATATGACTTCCTTCTTTCTGATGAATCCAATCGGAGTTATATTAAAAATTGACTTTGAACTTCCCAGCTGTTTAATGGCAGTCAGCGGGTGTTGCAGTTCATCAGTCCAAAGGAATTGAAATAAAGCGCATGCATCCATAATAAAAAGTGCAGGAGGACTTTGATCACATTTACAGTACAGCCATTTGTACTGCTGCTGCTCCGAAGAGTCATGTGAACCGCATGTATTACTATCTATGTGTGCCTGGGCTACCACGCCGACCGGCTTAACAATAGTGGCCTATGACTATGTGAGCCTTGGCTACCACGCCGACCGGCTTAACAATAGTGGCCTACGACTATGTGTGCCTGGGCTACCACGCCGACTGGCTTAACTCTAATTAGACGCGCATTATGTGTAATGTTAATTAACAAAATGGATTTACATTGCAATCCGATAGATAAGACCACAGCATCCACCTGAGCAAATATCATAATTTAGTCATTTAATATCTGCTGATACTTTCTACACTTCATTAGTTCTAGTGGCAGCATAACAGCTCGTTAATTCGTGTTCGTGCAATGATGAGACGGACAAAGTTAGCTGATGCATGTCATTTTACTCTCTCGTGTAGATAAGTTTGTGGTTACGGTGCACAAACTCCTGGGTGGACTGACTTGAATGAACAAATAAAGCAGAATATAAACGTTATTTTTTCAGTTTTCTGAACTACACCGCACAGCAATAGCACACGTCCCACGAGCACATTTCTCCGAACTACACTACCCGTAATGCATTTTACTCTGAACTGCAACAACCATAGCGATACCTCTTAATTCCCTTCTCCCGCAACACTATCGTTGATAAGACTGTGAGAAGCGCATGCTTCTGATGCTGCGTACAACTGAAATAAACCACACGCTCATCACGATGAAAACATTGACCTTAGAAATAACGAACGTGAACAATGAGATTACGCCGATGTATATGGAGAACCGCAGTTGAAATGCATACACAAGAATGCTTAACGTGTCCTCAGAGCGATTACAAGCTGCATTTTGCTCCAGCTGTATAAACACATATGCTAAATGCTGCTGCTAATATGCTTAATATTTTGCTGCTGCATACGATGCAAACATGACATTTAGTTTAAACTTGTTTACGGTTGCTCATTTTGTATTCAATTAGGAGGACCACGCAAATATACACAGCGATATGGATTAAAAGAGCATTCACTTATCTTAGATGTTGATTTAGGCTGCTCTGAAGTGCGCTGCAAACTGCTACAGCAAACAAAAGGCAGGTATTGGAATATTGAGCAGTAAACTCATTGGCTACCGATACAGGAGAAAACCCAATCAGCAGCCATGTGACAATGTCGCCAGGTCAGATTAAGCTAGACCTATCGGACTGCGCCATCTAGAGTTTCATGCCAGAACTGTGTGTGTGTGTATATATATATATATATATATATATTAAAGGAAGGTTAAACCAGCATGATATAAATTCATAAATAGACAAGTTTTATTACAGAAAATGGTAATAGAAGTTCACAAGATTAAAAAAGGAAATATTTTACTACACATTCATGATACAAAAAGCTAACACAAGACAAGAAAAAAAAAATCCCCCAATTATAAAGAAACTTTGTACCTTCCCCACCAACCAATATAACCACAAATATTCTTACAAAAAAGGGGAAGCAACAAGGCTAAAGCTTACCTTAGGGGTGGCAAACTAGCTGAATAAATTGTGCTCTCAACCAAACATGTGTGCACAGCAAACAATAGGAAGAGGTGCTCAAACCCTGGTGCTCCTGTGTGCTTCACCCAGGTGACTAGCCTTCCCCTCGGCACACTCAGCCTGGGACCAAACTGGGAAAAAAATAAAAAATAAAAAAGAGAAATTAGTGGGTCTGGTACAAAAAAATAAATAAAAATAAATAAATACAAATATTCACTCAAGAAAACAAAAAACAAATTACAATTGATAACCCAAAAGGCCAATTAATGGAGTAACGTAGCATCCTACCTCACTGGCAATAAACCAGAACCACTTAGAATTAGGTTTTAAATGGAGGACACGCTACCAATTCGGCCTGAACAGCTCGACTCGGAGCATCACACTCAAAACAAACGCAAAAACAACAAAGTGAAAGCAGAAACATTATATTTTCACACCAAAGTAAACCAAACTATGAAAAAACAGCAGCACGACCCGCAGTTGGTCCTCAAATGAGCTGCGGAAGACTGCAAAATTAAACAATAATCAGAAACACCCCAAACAACATATTGCCAAACAATAATCGCATCATACGTACTCAAAGCCGCAGCTACACAAGCATAGGATGTTAGGATGTCTTCGTAAATATTGTTTCACTAAAAACGAAACAAAAGAAACACCTCAGACTAACAATTCAAAACGAAAATCAACACATAACAATACAATAGCCTGCATACCTAAAACTTCCAATGAGCGCTCAACGTGACTCACCGAGGACTTAACAGGCATGGCTACAGCAACATCTTGCCAATATAAAAACAAGAACAAGCATTACTATAAAGGCTAAAACACACAATACATGCGTAATCAACCATCACCTACCTCAACTACTGTGACACTGAAGACCGGAAGAGGGGCGGGTATGACAGAGGCTACATTCTAATGCTTCCTGCCAAGACATTTAAATACTCTGACATTAATTATCCTTATTACTCACTCTCAAAAAGGACACCCACCTGAAGAAGGGAAGCCCATCCCACACTGCCACATACTGATTTGGGTTGGGTTGGGTATAGAGTGTTTGTTGTAATTTGTGAATTTATAGTATTACCTGAAATTTATGAAATATCATTTTACTTCCAACTTGTGGTGTTTTGTAGTCTTATCGTGAGTCTTATATTTTCAGATACCTAGCCACTGGTGACTCTCTCCTATCGCTTCAGAGTAGGCTGGTCTACAGTGTCCAACATTGTCCCTGAGGTGGCAAAGGCTATCTGGGAGGGTCTGGTCGATCAGTACATGCCAGTGCCACAAGAAGAAGATTGGCAGATGATCGCCCAGGACTTTAGTGTGCGCTGGAATTTCCCCAATTGTTTAGGGGCTACATGTACCATATCTGCAAAAAACATCAGCAATGTACACTTTTAAACAGAAAAAAACAACAACTCCTTTAGACTGGACTTGAAATGACACATTTCCCAACCAGGACACAGCACAATGTGTTGTAACCATGCTGGCTATGTCGAAGAACCAAACAATCCAAGATCATGCCAAATCGTCAACAATCAAATCCAGCTAACTGAGTTAGTGACGTACGAAGAACGGGCCCCTGTTCTTACACACGTATATACACAAATATTTGTTAACTCCCTCTACCCACATGACTTTACTTAAGGAAACATAAAACACCCTAGCACCCCAAGTGGTACGGAAGAAAACTGCCCACAAAATTCTTATTAACAGGCTCATGTCTGTTACACCTCAAATATGGCTCATGAGATCCACTTTCCTGCAGAGTTTAGCTTGCACTTTGATCAAATTCACCCACCTGTGATTTTCTAATGATCCTGAAGACATGCTTGCTCAGGTGTGTTTGATTAAGGTTAGAACTAATATCTGCAGGAAAGTGGATCTCGTGAGCCAGATTTGAGGATCCCTGGCCTATATGAAACAACAGGTTCTGAAAAGGTCTCTTTTGGTTTGAGCCATTCCAGTTCAATTGAGTGGCTAAAGAATGGCCGGTCAATGTTGTTTGTATTCTCCTAGTTGCATTGCAGGGCTGCCTACACAAAACCTGCATGGGCCCAAAGGATACAGAAGTTGCTCTGGGCCCGAACGTTTCCCCAATTGTTTAGGGGCTATTGATGGTAAGCATGTGGTCATCCAAGCTCCACCCAACTCAGGCTCCTTTTTCTACAATTATAAAGGAACCTATTCCATTGAATTACTTGGAGTAGTTGATGCCAACTACTGCTTCAGAGTAATCAATGTGGGTACTTATGGCCGTGGATGTGATGGTGGAACCCTGAGGGACTCTGCTTTCGGCAGGGCCCTTGAAGCTGGCACTCTTAAAATTCCACCAGATGCCTGTCTGCCAGGAGCTGAACATCTAGGCCCACTTCCTTATGCTTTTTGTAGCAGATGAAGCCTTCCCACTTCGTCGCCATCTACTACGGCCTTATCCAGTGAAGAACCTGCAAAGATGCCAGCGCATTTTCAATTACCGTCTATCCCGGGCCAGGCTGGTTGTGGAAAATGCATTTGGCATCTAGGTTCAGAATGTAGGTTCTAGAATCTAGGTTCATGGTTCAGCCCGCACACAATGTAGAAGCCTGTGTGAAAGCAACATGTGCCCTCCACAATCTCCTGCGGAGAAACAAAACAACTCACCCCTCTGCACCAGTGATGGATGGACCAAACAGCAGCATGCAAGGCATCACCCATCAAGGCACTAGTAATTCCTCAAGGGAGGCTGTCCATGTGAGGGAGAATCTACACATCCTCCTTTTTCTCTGTACATAGTGAGGTTCCATGGCAGTATCTGGTGTTACAGCCCTTTCTACAGACCAAAGGCCCTTTTAGGGCCACCACAGTTTCACAAAAGCCTTTTTCGAGTTTAGTGTGTGTGTGTCTCTTATTTATTCTGCATGCCAAATTTTCCCAGTTAAATCATATCAAATAATAAAACCTGTTAGCTTTTTTATTATTATGGTTGATATTAAATGTTGACTCTGTAATATTTATTATTATTATTATTATTATTATATTCTTTACTCTAGCTTTAGAATTCAATAGTACTTCTGAAAATTATATTTTATACAACATTACAATCAGATCTAAAGCAGATGTATCTGAGTACTGACTGTCTAAACAAAAAAGCATGGTAGCAATTAACACAACTTAAGTAAATGCTACACAAAACCTGCATGGGCCCAAAGGATACAAAAGTTGCTCTGGGCCCGAACGGGCTGGCCCACATTGGGCCATCATGGGATTAATGTGGGCAGTCCGCTAGTGTGGGCTGCTCACAGAGAGCCTGCGAGTGAGCCCAAAGCTGTGGGCCTCGCCTGGGCAAGCTCTCACTGGGCCTGTTTAGGTTTGGTGTGGGCTGGCCCTAGCCCACTGTGCCCGCAAAAAGCCAGCATGGGCCCCGCAAGGACATGTTCGCAGGGTTGCTTCAACAATTTTCCTTTCGAAACAAGATAACAATACTACCTCTACTCGTCTGCGGCGTGGTCGAGACTGGGTCTTTGGTGTGGGCTGGCCCTAGCCCACTGTGCCCGCAAAAACCCAGCATGGGCCCCGCAAGGACATGTTCGCAGGGTTGCTTCAACAATTTTCCTTTCAAAACAAGATAACGATACTACTCTACTCGTCTGCGGCATGGTCGAGACTGGGTAAAGTCTGTGCTCTGCCTCTTTTTGCCCTCCTCTCCAGTCATGTCCTCTACCAGACTATCCATCCTGCTCTCTTCTGCACTGATTTCTACCCTGTGCATTTCTGTCATGTCCTTCCCTCCCTGCATTTCTTGACCATGTCTTTCCTCCGTGCTTACATCTGCTATGTCTTCCTCATCTTTTCTCCCTTCTCCCCTCTCCTATTCCATGTTCTCAGATGTGGGCTGAGAAGAGATAACTGGAAGGAGGAAAGTCATAATGTGATAGTACCACCCAGGACGTTTCTGGGTGGCAGCTTGTAAGAAAAAGTGATGAGGACATTGAAGATCTCGATGAAGTTGTTTATTGCAGCATAGCAGTGACAAAGTACATGTTGCACCTTGGGTTCAACAGAGTCGGAATGAACCCAGAACATCCTAAGCTCAAACATTTTATAATATTTATTATTATTATATTCTTTACTCTAGCTTTAGAATTCAATAGTACTTCTGAAAATTATATTTTATACAACATTACAATCAGATCTAAAGCAGATGTATCTGAGTACTGACTGTCTAAACAAAAAAGCATGGTAGCAATTAACACAACTTAAGTAAATGAGTAATACATTTTTTTTTATTAGAGATATTAAATGTATGTCATGTATATTTTTCATGTGTGGATAGTGCGTGCAGGTATGTCAGTGTGTTGCTGAACATTCCAGAACATGAGCAACATTTGTTCTCGGTGTCCCACACCTGCTCCCATTCTACAATAGACCTATCGGTAAGCCCCGCCCCCCTTAGTTATTGTTGCTTCCTCGGACGAACAAACGGAGCTGCTCACTCTCTTACAATGACAGTTGTCAGTGTGAAAACCTTGTCCCACAGTGTTTTTGAACAATTTTGGACACAGAAGGGCCACCATTCAAGTTTCCAGAACATGAGCAACATTTAACTTCAGTGAACCTGAGTGGAGTAACAAGTATGGGTTTTGAGTGGTGTACATGGAATGTGTGTGTGTGTGAGGGAGAGAAAAGAGGTCCAATCATCCTGATGAAAATTTCTGGAAAAAAAATTTTTTTTTATCCAAGATCCAGGAAACTCACCAAGCTGAAAATCCACCATCTAATTTTCGAAGCAGAGTTTAACCGAGTCTGAGATATCCAAAACTCACAGTTAAACTCGGCTTTGAAAATGAGCTGTTGGATTTTCAGCTTGGTGAGTTCTCTGGATCTTGGATCAAGTCTATTCAGAGCTGGAAGCAAACTCTGCAGAAACTGCATATCAGGATCTTCTGATCCAGAAGGGGTTGGATGGTTGGAGCTTTCAATTCCCTGCAAACAAGCCTGCACTGGCCCTTTACGCAACCACGTAGGGCTAGCCTAAGGGCCCCTGAGAATTTGCTCATTGGCAAAACATTGGCCCCTTAGTGCTGGCCCTCACTAGGCCGACACTATTAATCTACAACAGGGGTGCCCAACCCTGGCCCTGGAGATCTACCTTCCTGCAGAGTTCAGTTCCAATGCTGATCAAACACACCTGTCTGTAATTATCAAGTGCTCCTTTAGATCCTAATTAGTTGGTTCAGGTGTTTAAATATGCCATGGAGGGATATATAAAATATTTTAAAATAAATATGATGGATAACTCGAAGCCAGGGTTTACAGATCGCAATGCAAGCAGGAGAAATATTACGGTCGTCACGATCACGGATGACAACATCCCGGAACAACATGTATCACAGGGTACGATTAAATTAATGTACATTTAACCAGTTTAATATGGAGAGGCACTGAAATGTAAACCTTCGTTTATGTGTTTTTGACCTACACTGTACATGACGTGAGAACAGTCCGCTATTTAGGTTTGTACATTAGCATGGACTCACTAACTTTAACGTTAGTTTTAGCCAGAGATACCTTACTGAAACGCAAGATGACATTAACATTCTGCTTGAGCAGATGAAAATTGTAACTTAATGAGAGTATGACAACAAGAAAATGAACATTTTAATCTTCATTGGGATTGGGGTTGAATGCTTAGGGACATTTTGCTCAGTTTTGTTTGGGTTTAGGAAATGTAATACAATAAATTATATTGCATATCATCTCAGGATACCTGGAATAAGTGTTACAAGTACCCCAGGCACACCATTTTTCCATTTTTGTAGCATAAACACCATCAAAGCATACCTGAAATGGATGCAGTCACCACATAACTAATGTCTATATTGTCAAAAATGTACAATAGTCAAAGATTTCAAATCAATGGATTTATTAAATACAAAATAGAAAACATGAAATTCACGTTAATACAGCTACATGTAGCCCAAATGTAGCCCAAAATGTAAATACACAATAAGTACAAAATATCAAAAGAAAGCAAACTATGTAAGATTGTAGGGTCCGAGTTCCGCTCCCCGTGCAACTGATACTCGACTGCCATTGGCTCATCTGCGTTCGAGGGGAGGGGCTTACCGATAGGTCAATTGGTCACTGTTTGCTCAGGATGTGATCATCCCATATGGTCTAGAAACAACATAACTGTTGACCTTCTTCTTCTCTATAATAATTAAGCCATTTTGGGAAATGAGCATGATCAAACATATATTGTGGAGTGGAATCTGGGTCGGGGCAGACTATAGATTCTTACACAGCTGCTCCACTTTTTTTCTTCTTCTCCTCTCTCCTTTCCCTAACATCTCTCCACCTTTTCCTGCACTCATCCACTGTTAAGTAAAAAAATATATATATTTCATAACTATGAAAATCATGTTCATGTTAACTTGGAGATACTACTACCTCTACAAAAAGTAACCATGGTTTTATTATAGTACAAGTGTATTAGGCCTTAGGTTTTTTTTGTTGTTGTTTTTTTTTTGTATAACCACAGTTTTACTACAAATACAATGGTTAAACTATGGTTAGTGTAGCTAAACCATGGTTAATTTGTGGTTGACATGGTTTAACCATAGTAACGTGTTTTTTTTTTGTTTTTTTCCCATTTTTTATGTGTAGTAAAATCATGATTAATTTGTATAAGGGTAATTTAGTATTTCATACTGCGTGTTAACATATTGCATTAGCATGTGATCATAATCTTTTAAAAATTAAGGTGTACCAGCAATTAAAAAATGTTACAGCATTGTTATTTTATTTTAACCACTGTCTTAATACTGTAACTCAAATACTGTAAAATGCGGAATGATACAACTACATGGAAATATAGGCTAGATGCTAATTATGGGTTTGCATACATACAGCACATTTTGCAAACAAAACACACCTGACAGACCGACAATCTCAGCCACTCGCTTCCATGCTTCATTTTTTCTGTTAACATCTCTGTATGATTCTAGAGATATATCATAAAGAATTGTATTTTCCGAGACCACAAGAATGAGCTTCTCCCATGTTGACGCGTACGACCACAATGAAAATTCTGTGCAACTGCCACTCGGGGGTGAATTCCGACAGTCGTGTCCGAATGTCGTGTGCAGTGGAAAGGCTGCTTGATAGTCACGCGGGCCTTCAAATCAACTGGGATGGCTTCAGATCAATTGGGAAGTGCAACAGAAAGGCCATGAAGTTAAATAATTGATGTCCAAAGACAGTTACACTTCAAATTGACTGTGATCCCTCAAGAATACATTACATCATTGAAAATGGATATATTTTCCGCAGTGTGCTGAGTCAGCAACAAGGACAAAAGTTTCAATTAGTTATACTGACATTATATGTTATCGGAAGTAACTTTTAAAGTTTGCTCACAACAGTCCTTTGAGCGGACATTTCAGACAATTGAAAACCCTCTTGCGGCTGCTAGATGTTGCGTACTGGCCAAGTACAAGGAAAGATGTCTGGATATATTGCAGACATTGCAAAGCATGCCAGCAGTACAAACCTTCTATCACTAAATTGTCTGGTCAGTTACAGTCAACACCAGTGGTGGAGCCTGGGTGTATGCTGGGTGTGGATATTATGGGACCTTTTCCCCAGTGGTCGACGAAGTACACAAGTCAAGTACTTAAGTACAGACATGTATAATAAAATATTACTCCAGTAAAAATAATGAAGTACTCCTTTTCAATCTTACTCGAGTAAAAGTACAAAAGTACTTGATTTTTTTTTTATGTACTTAAAAGGTTAGTTCAGCCAAAAATAAAAATTAGGCTGTGTTTTACTC
>NW_015631054.1:70920-81646 GCF_001515625.1 Sinocyclocheilus rhinocerous | reverse complement strand
TTAAAGATCAAAGACAATGTTTAATATAGCTCCGACTGGATTCGTCTGAAAGAAGAAAGTCTTATACACCTAGGATGCATCGGGGGTGAGTAAAACACAGCCTAATTTTTATTTTTGGGTGAACTAACCCTTTAAATAAAATGTATTGCTTGATGAATGTTTTGTCATTTTATATAGGCTACTTATATAATTTAATTTCATATTATGCATTTTATATAATCCTACTGCTCAAAATATTTGGGTTTTTCTCAAAATAACCACTATATGGAGTCAAGACATATTTTTGTTGTTGCTATGGGCTACATTAAAAAGAGTGATGTAATATTCACCGTGAAGCTTATATACCTGAGAGAACGAATTCACCATAAGTGATCTAAATTTCAGCAGTAAGAAAAAAAATGTGTTTTACAGTTTTTACAGTTTTCACAGTTACAGGTGCATCTAAAAAAATTAGAATATTGTGAAAAAGTTAATTATTTTTGTAACATTTCAAAAAGTGAAACTTTCATATATTCTAGATGCATTACATGTAAAGTAAAACATTTCAAAGTTTTTTTATTTTTTATTTTTTTATTTTGATGATCAGAGCTTATACAAGCAACAGGGATGACCGCAAGCTTGAGAATAACGTCAAGCAGAGCCAATTCAAACACTTGAGAGAGCTTCACAAGGAGTGGACTGAAGCTGACGTCAGTGCATCAAGAGTCACCATGCTCAGACTTCTTCAGGAAAAGGACTACCAAGCCACTTCTGAAACAGAAACAACGTCAGAAGCATCTTACCGGGGCTAAGGAGAAAAAACTGGACTGTTGCTCAGTGGTCCAAAGTCCTGTTTTCAGATAAAAGCTGCTTGAAGTCCAGTGTGAAGTTTCCGAAGTCAGTGATGATTTGGGGTGCTGTGATGTCTGCTGGTGTTGGTCCATTGTATTTTATCAAGTCCAAAGTCGATGCAGCCGTCTACCAGCAGATTTTGGAGCACTTTATGCTTCCATCTGCTGACAATCCTCTACAGAACCTCTGGTACCTCTTGTGGTACAGTTCCACATTACACATAAGTTCAATCAACACAAATTATTGCATACTCTCAACACAACAGATGTGTCGCCATGGAAATAATAAGATGATATGTTATAATGGTTGTCTTAGGCTGGCCACAGACTAGACGGTTTTCAAATCTTAACCGATTTTAAAACCATGGGAGACCACAGACATGAAGACAGATTCATCTCATTTTTAGCACACCAGACGATTCGACCAGACCAGACTTGTACTGTGATTTTGCTCAAATGTATATATCAAATGGCTTTCAAATGGCAAATGGCATAAATCTTTACATGAACTTTAATCTGCTCTCATCCTTCTTTTTCTTCCATCTGGAAATAATAAGGTGATATGTTATAATGGTTGTCTTAGGCTGGCCACAGACTAGACGATTTTCAAATCTTAACCAATTTTAAAACCATTTAAAACCACAGACATGAAGACAGATCCAACTGATTTCTAGCAAACTAGATGATTCAACCAGACCACGAGACCACACACTTGTTGACTGTAGGAACAATTTCACAGTGACACAAGATCTCCTGGATACTCGTGAAATCAGACATGACTCACGTTTGACGCGTTCTGTTTCACAGTGAAGTATAAAAAGAATATGGGTGATGTTCTTTCTCAATACTCTGCTTTCTTGGCATGTTTGTAGCTGCCAAGTTTCAGCTATAGAAGCACGCAACATCCGGTAGGCGACGCTTGCTCGCGCTCATTGGCTATCACGTCATGGGGCAGCCAGATCAAGAGTCGTAAATCTTGAACATGTTTGATATTTACGATTTGAGTTCAGGGACACTCCGTCTCGATCGGGAGCAGTTAAATAATCGTAATTACACCACACAAAAAATCGTTTATGACAAGCCTCGAATCGGGCCGCACACCCCGATCGTTCGGGGGTGCCAAATGGCTGCAATATAACAAAGAGTGAAAAATTTAAGGGGGTCTGAATACTTTCCGTACCCACTGTATATATATATATATATATATATATATATATATATCACATGAGGAGTGGGGGGACGGGGTGTCAGAATATTTTAAACTTACGTGTGAAAGGGTTAAAAGCAGAAATAATAAAAAAAACAAAGCAATTCTTTTGATAGGCAAATGTATTTCATCTTATTTTTAATTTTTTTTCCATGTTACATAAATAAACACATTTCATACCCAGTTTATTTATTTGCACTCACTTTTCATTGGGCTTACATTTATTGAATGCAACATTTAATTATGTCTTCAATCATTTTGTGGTATATTGATGTGTTTTATATTGGCTTCAGGTTATTTCAAGCTGAATTTCATTTTGTATCTAATTGTTCTTTATTTTAAGGGTTAGGGTTAGGGTTAGATGAACAGATAAGCCTTATTGATTTAGTTTTGCTTACATTTCATTGAACTGTTACATTGTACTTCGCAACATTTTATAATGCATTTAATAATTTAATTATATATTTCATTTAATCACTTCATAGTTAACTAAATCGTTATGTATTTTTATGTAAACTATCATATTTTGTACATAACAATTTTTACTGTCAACTACAGATGCTGCACCCATTGTCCACCATATTTTCTCACTAAAATCTCACATATTATGTCTCTAATTCTGAAACTATAGGCTCAAAGAAATTACAGTTTCCCATTCATAATGTTTTCAAGGTCTTTTTTATGTGAAAATATATTAATTGCAATGTCTGTAACACATTTTGCTTGTCTTTTATTTTTATCTCAAATGAAAAATAGCTACATTGTTGGGAGTTGATTATGCTGACTCCAAAGAAAATAGATACCTTATTTGTGCAGAATCTTTTAATCTCTCTGTCAAAACATTTAGGGATTTTTAACCAAATATATTTGTGTCTAATAGTTTAGTGCTTATTAAAGCACAATGTAATAATAATAATAATGAGTACCGTGCTTTAATAATTACTGCCTCCCTTGAATGATCCTCAGAATCCTCAAGTGCCTTTTTTTGTGTAGTGTTGGTAATTATATACTGACAAAAGCACTGTTATATTTAATGTTTAATGGATGTTAATAATTATATTAAAATGGTTGGTCGACATTATCGACAACATGGATAATAAAAAAAATGTCAACAAATGTTATTGTTGTTGACTAGTCATTTCATCTCATATGACCTAATGTAAGGGCCTGCGATAATGCAGGTTAACCAGTGTGGTGCTGTACGGCAAGACTATAATTCAACCCTCCATGCTGCAATCCAATAGAAGAAGACACAGTTATGAGTCGTGCAAACAAAGCAGAACCAATAAAGTGTTGGAGAGTTTTACAAAACTACAAACACAAAGTGCTGTTATGTGTAAAGTCCCCAGTGTACTCACAGCTAAGTTCTTTTTCGTTCTTTGGTTATCTATTATTCTTTGGAATGTGTAAATATGTGCTGCATACTTTCTTCTCAATAACAAAATAAACACCCAACAAACATGACAGCGGTGAGAAAACAGCATTTAAGAAAGTAGCTGATCATAGCCTTGTGCATATGTTTGCACCAGTTCTGTAATCGGCACTCTGTAAAGTACGATGGCATTTTAGTGCCAAAAAAAATCTAAGATTACAAGATTAAAGTTGTAATATTTTGAGGAAAAGTCAAAATTATGAGAATAAAGTCATAGCATTATGAGAATAAAGTCGAAATATTTTGAGAAAAAAGTCAAAATTACGAGAATTAAAGTTGTAGCAATACTAGAATAAAGTCTAAATATATTGAGAATAAAGTCAAAATTATGAGAATAAAGGTTGGAATATTTTGAGAATAAAGTCAAAATTGTGAGAAAAAAGTCAAAATATTTTGAGAATAAAGTCAAAATATTTTGAGAATAAAGCCAAAATTCAGAGAATTAAGTCGTAGCAATTATGAAATTAAAGTTATAATATTTTGAGGGTATAGCCTATATTGCGCATGCAAATTGCCTGCATTACAAATAATGAATGCAATCAAAGACGTGAAATATTATTTCCAAGCATACTGTCCCTGCATGGTATGATTTCTGCTAATAATCCCACACATATTCAAATCAATGTCCTGGCAACATTTTCCGGTGCTCCCAATCCAGGCAATTTGCATGCACGATATATACTCTCATAATATTATAACTTTAATTGCTACGATTAAATTCTCATAATTTTGACTCTATTCTCAAAATATTTTGACTTTCTCATAATTTTGACTTTATTCTTGAAACATTTAAACTTTATTCTCGTAATTTCAACTTTATTCTCATAATTTAGAATTTATTCTCAAAATATTATGACTTTAATCTCATAATTTTAGATTTTTTAAATGTGGCACTAAAACGTTGTCATAGTAAAGTCACGTCATGTTTATTTCTATAACACTTTATGCAGTATGTGTAGAATATGTATAACTCAATATTTTAATTAATTGCAAAAGCTGAATATTCAATCAAAGCCCACTGATTAATCAGTGAAGTAACTGACAATTAGTCAAAAGTTTACAATTTTACACCTTAATAATATAAAACTATTTCTTTTGTGCTTCTCTACCGATGATGGCATTTTTAGTGTTTCTCTCTGGATGTAAAAGGATGATGTAGCACTTTGGGGCAAATATGGCAAACAGTAATCCAAAACTTGAAGCTAAAATGGCAAATATCTCTACAGCAACAGCATATTTCCCTGGTGAGCTCACATATGCTGGGACAAACGCAATCCACACAGCACAGAAGATCAACATGCTAAACGTGATGAACTTTGCTTCATTAAAATTATCTGGAAGATTTCTTGCAAGAAAGGCTAACAGAAAGCTTACTGCTGCCAATAGTCCAATGTATCCCAGCAGCATAGAAAACCCAGCCACTGAGCCTATAGCACATTCATATACTATTTTAGAGCGAGTATACTGGCTGTTTTTATGTGGTGTTGGAGAGGCAGTTGATAGCCAGACTGCACATATCACAACCTGGAGGGCTGTTAGAACCAAAACTGTGCATCTTTGTTGAGCTGCTCCAAACCATTTCATTGTTCCTTTGCCCTCTGGTCGAGATGACTTGAACACAGCTATTACCACCATAGTCTTGACCAGGATGCTGGAGATGCACAGGACAAAGCTTATGCCAAACACAGCATGTCTTAACTGACATGTCCATAACTGTGGCTGGCCAATGAACAGCAGCACACACAGAAAACACAGTTTCAGTGAAGACAGCAGCAGGAAGCTGAGCTCTGAATTGTTGGCACGAACTATGGGAGTGTTACGATGATGAGCGAAGATGACCATCACAAGAGCACAGATGCAGGTACCAAGCAAAGAGGCAGTGGTCAGAGAGATTCCTAGAGGATCCTTATAAGACAGAAACTCTACTTCTTTCGGGATGCACTGGTCCTTATCCGAATTGGACCAGAACTCATCTGGACAGACTGTGCAATCAATAGCATCTGTGAGTAATAAAAAGAGAGAAGGTGCGAACTGAAGAGAACTTCACATCAAATTATGTTCCAATTTTCCAATCAATAATTTCCTCACCTGTTATATTAGAAATTTCTCCATCTCTGCATGGCAGGCAGTCAAAACAGCAGACAGGAAGGCCCTTCCTCCTGGCTTGTCTGGTGCCTGGTGGGCAGCTTTTCATTCATTTATCCTCATTTGTCTTATCATAGCTTTGACTAGTATATATACTAAACATCTGCAAAAAGGATGGCATTAAAATGTACTGTTTATTACTTTTTTGCTCTTAAAGTTCCAGTATATTGCATCCTCATCCAGCATGAGCACCATCTCTGTTGCCGCCCCTTTATTTACTACACCAACTGTGTGAATCCTTATCGATCCATCAGAGCTCGGCTGCCAGTTCATCACATCATAGATGGCCAGAGCATCTCCATTCTTATCAAATGACACGTGATCCCCAAAGCCCGTGGTGAAATTCACTTTCTGTAGGTAGTGAACCAGCTGTACAGTTTGTAGAGAGGACAAGACGTTAAATGTTTATCTGAAATTTAAAACAATATAGAGTACATATTTTGCATTTACACCTTCAGCTCTTCCATATGCCTGGAGCAAATTTGCACTATACCTGTGGGTCTTACCTGCCAGGGTTTCAGGTTGATTATATCAGCACAGCTGTTCCCACTGAATGGTCCTCTCCCCTCCTCACACTGCATCAGCTCATGAAGTGCATGTGCCAGAGCATAAACTGCCTTATAGACATTATACGCTGCTCTCAAGCCCGAAACATCAGTGTATGGTGTTTCAGTGATGCTCAGATCCTCCTGTCCTGTACATACCTTTTTCACTTGCTCTCCATCTATCGCTCTACCCCCTTTTTCAAAACTACACCCGAACATGTTCTCCCAGAAAATTCTCACTATATTGTTTTTTTGATCATTACTGGGATGGAGACGTAGAAGAAACTCACGAAGCCCCTCAATCTCTCCACGCCTGATAGCAATACCCAGTGTGCCCCCCAGGATGGGTAGGAAACGTGGAGTGTGGTATACAGGTGAAGTGGTCCAAGCTTCACTGGCAATCCACTGTCTGCCTGTTATGTTCTGCAACACCACCTCCTCCATCAAAGGTATTAGAAAGGATGAAGTGGAAAAAACAACCACCACTCTAGCTGTTGAGGCCTGAATCACTCCTGTTATATATTGAATGTCTCTGTGGTTGTTATCATGGGGAAGGATTTCAGAAAAAGCAACACAATGTCCAAACAGCTGCATTTCCTGCTGAAATAACTGAGCAGCATAGATACCATAATCATCATCACTGTAGATGAGACCAACCCAGGTCCAAAATGCCTCAAAATCTGAACCATAGCCCGCACCTGGAAGGCATCACTGGGGATTGTTCTGAAGAAAGAGGGGTACTTTTTCCTATCACTCAAACAGGAGCAGGTGGCGTAGTGACTAACCTAATTAGTTAGGAAAGATGGAGAGAGAAATAAAGAAATGAGACAGAGAAATAGAGTGATAATCATCAGTGCTTTTGATTTTTTTTTTCAGACACAAGTACATTTGAAAAAAAGTGCAAAAATATGCACATAGTGTATTTTATTTTATTTTCTTCATAGCAACTTACTATAGGTACTCGAAACAGTCCCAGAACATTGGAAATTGCAATGGAAGGAGTTGAACTTGGATCCCCTACGATCCCAATGACTGGAGGAGGGCCAGTGCAGTTTAGGTTGGAGAAGGACTCCTCTGTTCCACTAGCCAGGGATATGGCAGCCCGAAATGCTATTCCTAGTCTTACACAGTTGTCATAAAGATGGTATCCAAGAGTGATGCTAGGCAGCAGCTTTGGATTCTTATTGATCTCATTTACTGCAAAAGCCATTGTCTGTGCCTGCTGGAAGATTTCTATATTGAATCTAGAAGAAAAAAAATAAGTAAATGTAAAACAAGTAAATGTAAAACAATATAAATGTTGACATGTAGTAAAAAGATAGTAATAATTAAAAATTAATTAATATAAGCATTAGTATACAGAAAATGCATTTGAGACCAAGCACTAGTCATGGAACCCTCCTATTGTGCATACCTGGTTAAATGCATAGTGGTTTCAATATAGATTATTTATTTATTTATTTATTTATTTTACTGCTGTCAGCATATTATTTAAAGTTAGCTTAGATAAAAGGATGCAAATATAACTTAAGATTTTTTATTTATTTATTATTATTATTATTATAATTATAAAACCTCTCTCAATCTGTTAATTTTTTTTTTTTAAAGTTCTGTAGTCATTCTGGCCAAAGACCAGACTCACTTTTCACAGTATGGTGGTTCTGGCTCCGTTCTGAAGCTCAGTTCTGGAAACACTGTGAAAAAGTGAACATGAAATAGGCCTCCAAGTATAAAATCTCCATCCTGGTACATCCCATTCAACTTGAAGCGTCCCTGGAGCTGACATGTACCTGATTTTAGGATTGAATCTGCAGAGACACAGTTAAATGACAGGTATAGAAAAATGTACAGAGTGATCCACATCTCTCTTTCTGACCCACGCATCCACTCTACTAATTTATGATGAAGCTTGTGTGGGGTGTTCCTTTAAAAGAGCAGGCGATGCCAAGTGGGCATCCCTGGAAAGCAGGACGTCACTCTCCCATCCCTCCCAACATAGACAACAGTATTGATGGAATAAAGGACATATGCATGCACAGTGAACTGCTGTTAATTGTATAAAGACTTTTTTTAAAATGCTGATCTGCATGGGTAACAATTGTCTTATACCAATGACCAAGTATATCTACTTATTCATGTTTTTGCTTGCAAGAGTTATTTATTTAATTATTTATTTATTGTCTGATTAATTGATTTTCAGAATGTCCTCTAGATGTCAGTCATGCATTTGACTTTTCTGAGCAATAAAACATACTGTGTTATTAGTGATAGCGTATCATGTACCGTGGTAAAGTGATGCTATCAAGTGCAAAGGTATGAAGAATGTTATTTATCAGACTAAATGATTACTGTATGCATATATTAGAGTGTGTACTAGGCAAATTTAAATGCAAAGTAATAATAATAAAAAAAGAACATGGTTTGTGCTATAATCTGTCCAAAAGCCTGTGTTTTAACAAGAAGGAATTAGTGCTTTTGTCAGCTACCATGTTAAATTAACTCCCTATTGATTGATTGACTGACTGACTGACTGACTGACTGACTGACTGACTGACTGACTGACTGGTTGGTTGGTTGGTTCATTCGTTCATTCATTCCAGTTTAATAATTACCAAGTAATTGGTATCAAATCACTCTCAGCTGCATTCAAAGACACTGACAAACCACCTCTGCAATGGAATGCACAGACAAGGGAGTATTACAAACAGTGAAAAGTCCCAGTACTGATAGGGCTGGCCCTTGCATTTTGGGGTTCCTAAATACATTTTCAAAAGAGGACCCCCTACCTATGGTTTCACCTAACCACCCCCATCCCCAATGTACACATCATACACTGACACCTTATTCTTGTTTATTTTATTTTTTTTCATTTCGTTTTACCAAATTTCCTTGCTCAGTATATTTATCTTTTGAGATATAAATATAAAAAATATATTTACTTAAACAAACTTTAGCATTTTTAAAAGACTTTAACCATTGCTTTCAGAGAATATCAAAATGTAGTTAGACTAATGGTTTAATAAAGCAAAAACAATAATAAAGGAAAATATATTATTGTTATTAATGATAATAGAGAATAATCTCTTTTCTGGACTGGCATGCTTTAGTACAGATTCAAATGTCTAAGTGTAAACAAGTGTATGAAAAAAAAAAGATAATTTAATATTTGGCATTGTTTGATAAACACCAAAGTGAATACAAAATTCTTAATGGCTGTTTAAAACATTTAAGTACTGTTTGATTTCCTTTTACCACTTTGAAATGAAATGGGCAGATACAAGAAAACTGTGCCTTTATTTGTGTTTCCACCAAATGCCAACCCGGGGTGTCGAAATACTACTGGGTAGTCTAGCAGTGGAGAGAATCACAAAGACCAAAACAAAAAGAGACATACTGACACAGAATGCACATTTTAAGGGAGAATAACTGGCTGAAGTGGCGGACTGGCCATCTGGAGCACCGGGATTTTTTTTCCGGTGGGCCGCTGTACAATGTGGGCTGGCCCATTGCGTAAATATAAAGAATAAATTATTGTAAATGTACGTAGCTTATAGCCTTCCATCGGCCCAGATGAATGGCCCGCGCGGCCCACTTGAGTCAAACATTGTAATTATTTTAGCGTGCTCAGTGCAGTGGCTCAAAAGCGCTCGTCAATGTCAAAATGTTTAAAATAGGCAATCAAATCGAAGAAGGCGGGATTTACTGTTCACAGATGCTGAGCTGCGAGGCATTTGAATGCGACCTGATGTAAGATGTAAGCAGCTGAATAGTGAGACGATTCAGCGATATTTGCTACTGTTTACGATAAAAAATGTTAAATGACAGACATTAATTTTCAGAAATAAAAACTCCAACAACATGTTGGCCGGCGACAGCCCATGACGTCACTACCGGTGCGACTATAGTATAAATAGGCTCTGGGAGAACACGTCATTCTCCTTCTTCGTCTTCATTGACTGTTTTGTTTGAAACGTGCATTCCGTGGTAAGAGCGATCTTTCTTCCTTCATTATGGCGAGCACTAGCAAGATGTTTAGAAGATGTGTGCATCCGTGTCGTCATTATTTGACACTCCCTCCTTGCCATCTAAGCCCCTTCAGGATACATCTCGCTTAAATGGAAGAGCATACGCAGCAGCATGGCAGGCTGTCGCTTCATTGCACACGGTGGCAGTGCTTCAGGCGTATCAGGCTGATCTACTGAAAGTCCTGGATAAAGGCGAGGGCCTTTCTCCCGATGAGGTAGCTGAGTTGCGCCTCACCACAGATCTCGCTCTCCGTGCTACTAAGCAGGCCGCCTCTGCTATTGGCAGGTCCATGGCGGCTATGGTGGTAACGGAGAGACATCTGTTGGTGAACCTGGCAGATATAGAATCGCGGATCAAAGGGAGGTAGGCAAGACCTAAGGGATGTGATCCAGACTTGGCGTCAGCGCTTTCGTCCGGGTCAGAGTGATACTTGAGTATCTATTCATTTCCCTCGGGGGGTTTAACATCTGCCCATATCTTCCCCTTCCTAATTCCCCTGTAACCATCATCTCTCCACCTGACCGAGGTTAGGTGGAAGCTT
>NW_015631054.1:64319-70858 GCF_001515625.1 Sinocyclocheilus rhinocerous | reverse complement strand
AGGGTTACGCGTTATTAGCCTCGTTCCCTTTCTCTGAGTTGGCTTGGACCCCGGTACTCGCCCCTTAGGATGGTATCTTTAAAATCCATCGTGTCTCGTTCCCTACTCAGGGAACCATGGTTACATAAGTAACCAGAGATGTTTCTTATGTAATTTCACGTGTCTAAGTAAATGTTTTTAAAAATAAGTAAAATATCATTCTCAAACTTACTCTAGAACATTGTAAATCTGAAGACTTAGTAACAACCGTCAAGTGCCGTGATTAGGAATTATAGGCTAATAAAAATATAATTTGCTAGCCTGTTTCACATGCATCACCTGGTGGTCAAATGTTTAAAATAATTAAGACTTTTTATTTATTCATTTATTTTTTGAAAGAAGGCTGAATTTATTTGATCAAAAACACAGTAACAAATATTAATACTCTGAAATATTACACTTAAAATAGTGGTTTTATATTAAACACATTTTAAAATATAGGCTAGTTTATTTCTGTGAATAATTTATTTCTGTGATATTTTTCCCCTTAGCGGTCAAAGATCGGCGAAGGCCCCAGATTATTGTTGTTTCACTTTAAAACCACTTAAACTCCTTGGACCCGGATTAATTTACATAGCCTTCCTTATATGGTATCAGCCCATATATGGGTTCATTTGAAAGCTTGGAGCATCTTCTTTACAAAGAATAAATACATTTATAAATTTTGGTTTTAGGATTCATAAAGGAGTAACATTAAGCTTAGAAATGTATTCGTCCCACACACGAATTTCCGCCTAACGATTGCTAATAATTTTTCAGAAGAAGGTGTATTTTATATATTTTTTCACAAAACAGTCAAGTCATATATCACAAGAAAGCTCTAATTTTCAGGAATTTGACTATGTAGATTATTTCATTGTGTGACAATCACAGATCGAATGATCTTCAATAGAATCGCGATGTGAAATTTCTCACCTCTAAGCAAATTTTCGTATGGGTTATATTCCTACTCGTAGCACTGCTTCAGTCAGCCGCAAGCAGCCACAAATATCTATACACTCTATATTATCTTTTAGATTAGGATCTCTTCTTTCAAACAAGACCATTTTCACGTTTCTGCGTGCTTCCATCGGTGAGATATATAGCATTTTGTCCAGATGCGCACCAGAAAAAACAGACGCACTTTCTGCCATAAATGCGCTCTCCAAATCATCCGCACTAAAGCCAGGCAGGTCTGATCTTTTAGAACTCTGTGCTGGGCTGTCGACTGCAATTGGTCAGGTTTCATGACACTCTGGCTCAGCGGGCCAGTCAGAGCGGTGAAATTTGACACCTCTGCATCAACGGGGGGAGGGTGGTCAAGGGGGCAGACACCGCATCCGGATCCGGGATAGCTCTGCTAGCAGCTGTGTTGTTATTTGGGAAGTGTAGTTTCGGACTGTTTTGAAAGCAAAAACACCACGCGGAAAAGTTACCGCATCGGCGGCTCGGAGAATATCAATCTATGATAATAATATTACAAGTTGTATATGATGAAGAACGTTCAGCGGCGCCGTGGAGAGGAATGAACGCGCGTCTGGTGAGGCTTTATCAGCGTTTTCTCCGTTTGTGATCTTTGACTCTTTATTTTGAAATGTGATAGCACAGCTAGCAATCTGATAAACTGTTTATTGACAGAAAAGGACAGTACATGATGCATTTCAGTAAATATACATGGATTATTAAAGTGCTGTGTGAATGATCATTTATTTGTTTGTTTCACGCTCTGAAGGTCATAGCAGCCATGGCTATCGGATTAGCTCAACTCTGGTCCAGGGATGCAAAGATGTTGGCAGGAAGAGGTTGCTGGTGCCAATTCGCTTATGCCATTTTGTATATTACTACTTAGAAAAACATAAAAATGAATCATAATTCAATCAAAAAATCAAGAAAAGTGCTTATGGCACATAGTAAAATAGGATTCTGGGGGTAATGTTTTATATATACTGTTTTTGCAAAGGAAACTCAAAATGACACATTTAGATGCAAAAATAGACTATTTTACTCGCTTAACTTATAATGCAATAACTCCTGTTTAGAAGCTGTTATTTGAAAGATTATTTTTTTCCGGTATATTTTGCCATCTAGTGGCATCAAACAAAGTAAATTGCAAAGAGCTGGACCTAATAGAACCTGAATTACAGAATTTCAAAAAAATAATTTGTTTTAAAACTCCAAAAGCGCCTATGTTTTTTTTGTGTTTATTGTAATATTTGAAACATATATAATGTTATTTATAAAGAATTCACTCATATTTTGTAGTTCAAATGGTTTTCTTTACAATTAAACCATTTTTTTTATTTCCTCCATTGTATGTGTGTAGGGTAAACATTTGAATTTGAGTATGTCAAATTTAGGCGAAAATACCAAAAACGCCCCTGAGCTTAAGTGGTTTTAACAGCACGTTAAAACATCACACTCTTACTTGATCTGGACAAACTGTGCATCAGTAGAAAGATTAAAGACTCTAGCTTTGATATTTGACCACTGTTTTGATAAAACATTTTTGCAGTAACAATTTAGTAATTTATGTCAAATTTAGAATAGAAATTCACGACGCATTCATATTCAGTCACGTCAGCAGCGGTTTATTTGTGTTCACATAGATTCACTGAACAGCATCAATAAGGGCTTATAATCCAAAGATGCATATACTTGGAGATATATAGATATATTTACTCATGTTTACTTCATATTTCTTCAGACAGAATCATAATTTTTATTCATTTTCCACTGATTTATGCGATCTGAGGAAACTTAGCAGCTCCCTGGGCTGTCTCTGTGTGTTTACTCTTCAGTGCTTGCGCGACTCACACAGAAAGGCGATTTGTTGGTGAAAATGTCAATAGGCTTGTTTGAGACTGATGATGGTGGAGAGCAACTGCGCTCGACTGCACAATCCGACACAGCCACAGAGTTTTTTGGTACACGTCAGCGTGACATCAGAGCAAGTCGGACGTAACTCGGACACTTTTCTAACCGGCATGCATCTCGCGGTGATCACCGGTGATCGGTTCTGCGCAGATTTTGCTCATCTCAAACGAGCCTGTTATTACGCATCACATCCCGCCCCGTCATCTGCATTTCCTGTGCCCTTCCTTGTACATATCTGACCATAACAAAACGCAGATAAACACTTTGACACACAAAGAACAAAGATAATAAAAACACGATTACGATAGGATATGGTTTGTATGTGATTTTGGGGTGTTGGGGAGTTTTGATAACCATAAAGAATATGTACATCTGAAATGCTAATTTGTGCAGCGATATAAAAGGCTATAAATAGCATATTTTAACAACATTCCAAATTCCACATGTGATCACAAAAGGAAGTTATTAAAGTAGTTGGTAGGTAGCTGTAAAGCATTTTATCCCATGTTGTAAACAGGGCTGGGAAGGTTACATTTAAAATGTATATCAAAATACATGCTTTAAAAAGTAATCAGTGATGTATTTCGTTAGATTACTCAGGTTTAGTAACTTAATCTAGATACTTTAGAATACTTTGAAATACTTAAGCTATACACAACCAAATTAAACCATGCGGCTCGTGACGACACATTGATGTCCTAAGACACGAAACGATCGGTTTGTGTGAGAAACCGAACAGTATTTATATCATTTTTTACCTCTAATACAGCACTATGTCCAACTTCCTTGAGCGCTCGCACGGCATCCAATGCGTGAGGTGTGTACGTGCTCTGGCGTAGTTTACGCAAGCTCAGGAATTGATCTCTCGCGCGTATACGTCACTCATTGGTTACACAGTGCACAGTCATTGTAGGTACGACGGCTAATCAAAATGGTACTTACTTGCGCTTATCCTGATTGTTCAATCAATCAATCAATCAATCAATCAATCAATCAATCAATCAATCAATCAATCAATCAATCAACTGTAACTGTACAAATAAAGCTTCTGTGTTTAAACAGTTATCATTAACACTAGATGCAATTTAGGTGATTAAATTACATTTTATAAGGCAGTGTGCTTCAAAGTCTGAAACAAACAAAGTAAAAGTAAACATCCTTATACTAAATGCACATGAGATTCATTCACTTGCTCTGCGTGACCATGTTCTGAAGCATGTGTATAATCAGTCTAATGGAGGACCAAGACGTCACATGCGGGGTGATGTAAGCGACCAGGAATCATAAGAGCACATCCGAAGCAGCACCAGTAAGCTTCTGCTCTTCAATAGCACATTTTTTGTGTGTGTGTGTCTGTGGAGTGTTTGCACAAGCATTGCTAGTGAGTCTGTTTGCCCTTGTTAGTAAGATATAACAATTTCAACATGTAAACAAAAATCGGCGAGTGAGCGGCGCTTCAGGCTGTGTGCTCCCCCATGTCCACGCTTTATTACAGGCGAGGACAAACATGATCTGTGCGTTGCTTGTTTAGGAGCGGAGCACACATGGCTAGCTCTTGAGGGAGGTAGCTGTGCCCAGTGTGAGCAGCTCCCGCTGCGTGTGATCCGATCCCGCCTGGCTTTGTTTGATGAAAGCGGCTGCGTTTCCCAAAAGCATCGTAAGATTAAGTTGATCGTAGCTCCATTTGTTCCAAGGTCCCCAGGTCATCATTGGTGCCCAGGTTCGTGATCCTCTTGGCTCTGGTCTGGCTGAGGCTCAGCATAAGCTGTTGTCATGGGAATCGCAAGTGGATTTAGCAAGAGAGATCCGAGATGGGCTTGTCCTTGTCTCAGTCCTCACAAGATCCGCGGCTTCCTCTCAGGGGTCGGAAGCACACTCTCCCTGCAAACACGCCTGCGCTGGCAGCCCTGGGGGCCCTTAGGCTAGCCCTAAGTGGGCCTGTAAAGGGCCAGTGCAGGCCTCTTAGATTTTGCTCATTGGCAAAACGTTGGCCCCTTAGTGCTGGCCCTGCACGGGCAGCCCTCACTTAGCCCACAGTATTAATCTACAACAGGGGTGCCCAACCTGGTCCTGATCAAACACCTGAACCAAATAATTAGGATCTGAAGGAGCACTTGCTCTCCACCAATCACCGACAGGTTTGTTTAATCAGGGTTGGAACTGAACTCTGTAGAAAGGTAGATCTCCAGAAACAGAATGCTCCCCTGATCTATAACAATACATCTGTTTCACTTTAAATACTTTTCAGCTACTATAACTTAAAGGCACAATATGTAATTTTCGCCGCCAGAAGGCGCGTATTCAATATAAACAAATAGACAAAGGCGTAGTTTGAGGACTCCGACGGGACTCGGGCAGAAATCATGTTCATGGATGAACTAATGATTTATTAACGTAGTAGAATGAATCAGGGTGAGGCTGAAAGCTTTCGAAGCGAAACGAGGCCGCTGAACGATTGTGACACACGGCTCGAAAGCAGCGGAGCTTTTATTATGCCACAGTCGACCGCTTCCGTTCCTTCCGGTCGTGCGAATGTGGAAAAAAAAACAGTGCTGTTTTGTCATACTAGATACATTTGAAAGTTCTGTTATAATGCTACTCTGTGCGGTCGTCACCGGTCTATTAAAACGCACAACATATTAAAGCGTCTTTGGTGTTTCCATGTTTTTTACAAAACAAAACCGGAAATCGAGGGGTTATGACGTCATTGGCAGGCGACACAATGACACTATGGACACGCTCCGTGTCACTAGTTAAAATTGCTTATTTCTCTGGATTTAAAAATTCTTCGAAACATTTGGGATAATGTAAGTACACAAGGCAGCAAAATATATAACACTGTTCTAGTGGTTTTGGGATATTTTAATAAAAAAATCTTACATATTGTGCCTTAAATTAAATTTTATTACAATGTACTTTGTTGATTTTGGCAGCAGTATATTAAATGATGATCAAATGATAGAGAACACACACAATTGTGCTGTCTGCATTTCAAAGCACATTTTCATTTATGTGGATCACATTTGTGCGGGGATGCAGTAATATACCGGTAAAATATGCCAGATTGCGGTGGTGTGCTGCATCCTCCACAGCAGAAAAGACCTTGTGCCATGCAGTATATGTGGACTAATGAATATTTGCATAAATTATTTGCGTAATTTCTTGGTTGAACCAGTTGCTTAAACAACAGACAGTGCATGCAGTTCCTTCTTAATGAATTCTCCCAGAATATTTATTCAGTACGTTAGCGATTAATTTTGCATTGTCATATGAAAAGAAAAATAAGCAGCCAAATTCCATTGCACAAGCATATTTTCTCGGTTGTGAAATATTTCTTGATGAACCAGGTTTAATGTGGCTGTTTCATACCAAGCACGGACTTGCTCAATTGCAGTTGAGGTTGCAACTCTACTTCAAATGCTGTTTTATGTTACGTAAATCTGTTTTGATATTATTTCATGCACTCACTTTGCCAAAAAACTTAGAAATAGAAAAACACTTGATTGTATTACTTAAACTTAAGTATAATCAGTATGAATGAAAGTGAATTGTTATTTTCCAAAACTGAAATCAACTGCAATAAAGAAAAGTCTTATTAAATTTAGTATTATTGTTAATAATAACAATAATAATAATAAAAAAAAAAA
>NW_015631054.1:51822-64307 GCF_001515625.1 Sinocyclocheilus rhinocerous | reverse complement strand
TATATATATATATATATATATATATTATAAATTAATATATAAATAATAAATCAATGCATAAGAAAGAATAAAAAATTATAAAAATAAATACAGAAAATAAATATACAAATAACAAAGAATAATTAATTCAGGACTCATTAAAAATTATGTGTTAAATATTTAATTGAAAACATTTTTTTCTTTTTTTTTTAAAGGCACAATATGTAATTTTCGCCGCTGGAGGGCGCGTATTCAAAATAAACAAAGAGGCAAAGGCGTAGTTTGATGACGCCGTAACTGGGTGTGGAATCATGGGAGTTGTGGTCTTCATCCCCACAGCCGATGCAATCCGACGGGACTCGTGTTCATGGATGTTCATGGATGAGCTAATGATTTATTAACGTAATAGAGTGAAGCAGGGTGAGGCTGAAAGCCGTCGAAGCGAAACGAGGCCGCTGAACGAGCGCGACACACGACTCGAAAGCAGCGGCGCTTTTATTATGCCACAGTCGACCGCTTACGCACCTTCCGGAAAGCAGCGAAAGCAGCGCTGTTTTATCATACTAGTTACGTTTGAAAGTTCTGTTATAATGCTACTCTGTGCGGTCGTAACCGGTCTATTAAAATGCACAATATATTAAAGCGTCTTTGGTGTTTCCATGTTTTCTACAAAACAAAACCGGAAATCGAGGGGTTATGACGTCATTGGCAGGCGACACAATGACACTATGGACACGGTCCGTGCCACTAGTTAAAATTGCTTATTTCTCTGGATTTAAACATTCTTCGAAACATTTGGGATAATGTAAGTACACAATTCAGCAAAATATATAACACTGTTCTAGTTGTTTTTGGATATTTTAATGAAAAAATATTACATATTGTGCCTTTAAGTCTTTGGTAAAAACCGTTATTATACATCTGAAATGGATGCAGACACCACATAACTAATGTCTAAATTGTCAAAAATGTACAGTGGTCAAAGGGATTTCAAATCAATAGATTTATTAAATACAAAATAGAAAACATTCAATTCAGGTTAATACAGCTACATATAGCCAAAATGTAAATACACACAAAAAATAAAATAGCAAACAAAGCAATGTAAGATTGTAGGATTTCATCATGTGAAAGTTGCACGGGCAGCCCTCACTTAGCCCACACTATTAATCTACAACAGGGGTGCCCAACCTGGTCCTGATCAAACACCTGAACCAAATAATTAGGATCTGAAGGAGCACTTGCTCTCCACCAATCACCGACAGGTTTGTTTAATCAGGGTTGGAACTGAACTCTGTAGAAAGGTAGATCTCCAGAAACAGGATGCACCCCTGATCTATAACAATACATCTGTTTCACTTTAAATACTTTTCAGCTACTATAACTTAAAGGCACAATATGTAATTTTCGCCGCCAGAAGGCGCGTATTCAATATAAACAAATAGACAAAGGCGTAGTTTGAGGACTCCGACGGGACTCGGGCAGAAATCATGTTCATGGATGAACTAATGATTTATTAACGTAGTAGAATGAATCAGGGTGAGGCTGAAAGGCGTCGAAGCTAAACGAGGCCGCTGAACAAGCGTGACAATTCAGCTTAATACAGCTACATATAGCCAAAAATGTGTTTTGTACTTTTGTGTATTTACACAAAAGTAAAAAAAAAACTAAAGAAAGCAAACAAAGCAATGTAAAATTGTAGGATTTTGACATGTGAAAGTTGATGTGTGCGAAAGTCTTATCTGTAGTACATCAATGTCCAAACACTGTCCATAGCTGAAGTCGGCTGATAGCAAATTAATAATCCAACCTCTTGTAATGAAAACACACCACAGCTCTCAAACACCAGAGTCTTCCTAACCAGGAACAATCAAAAATAGTCCAGACTATGGTCTCGCGTCGAAAATAACTTTAAATACATATTCAAACTGGACCATGATGTGATAACCTCACCAATGAAGAGTCCTTCTAAAATGCATACAAATACACTGTCTTAAATTCTTAGCATCAATCCAAACGTAGGCCATACATACATGTAACATCTCTGCAAAAAACATGAGCAATGTACACTTAAAAAAAAAAAAAAAACTCGTGTAGACTGGGCTTGAAATGACACATTTCCCAACCAGGACACAGCACATTGTGTTCATGCTGGCTACTGCTGCTTGCTATTTCTAACTCTCTTCTCTTCTTCTTCTTAGTGTTTTTATAATTGCGGGTAACAACTAACATTTAAAGTGCATATCCGCCACCTACTGTGCTGGAGTGTGGACCAGAAATGTATACTTATCAGAGAGAGAGAATCAAAAAATAAATAAAATAAACCCAAGCAGTTAAATTCTTTTCATCAAACCAGTTTATTAAAAAAATTAAACAAAGCTTTATTTATCTGATCTTCAACTTTAAATAGATTTTAAAGATTTAATATGTTCACTCCATATTTCTTTAATTCATCTTTTAATTTTATTTGCTAACTCTCTCTACCACGTGGCTTTACTTAAGGAACCCTAAAACACCCTAGCACCCCTAGTGGCAAGGAAGAAAACTGCCCTCAAAATTCTTATTAACAGGCTCATGTCTGGCCCACACTGGGCCATCATTGGATTAATGTGGGCAGTCCCATAGTGTGGGCTGCTCACAGAGAGCATGCAGTGAGCCCAAAGATGTGGGCCTCACCTGGGCAAGCCCGCACTAGACCTGTTTAGGTTTGGTGTGGGCTGGCCCTAGCCCACTGTGCCCGCAAAAAGCCAGCATGGGCCCCGCAAGGACATGTTTGCAGGGCTGCGTTTTCTTCCCCCCCAGAGAGGAAGCCAGATGCTTTGTCTGTCTTCTTCTGAGGAACTTCACGTGATGACCATCGATACAGAGGACACTGTGGACTCGCCGCCACAGTCCCTCGCATATGAGGAGCTGGTGGAGGTTGTTACTTTCCAGTTTTCTGTCTCCTGACTCGGCATCGACTCAGTCAGGGACTCCAAGAGAGAAGACGGATCTGCGGACCGCCATTATCTCGATCTGTATAATTGTGTATTTGCTACCATATATTTTGCAAATTCTGTAAACGCCTGACAATTATGCCAGTAAAGTTTTGACTTTATAATTGTATGCCCGTGTGTGCCGATAAATGAGCATGATGTGTTTTCATTTACAAATGAAACTACATGAATGATTCATTCCTCAACAAAACAGTATTTATAATTATAGTCTATTAATTAGCTGAAATAAAATGAAATGCATGTAAAATTAAACATTTAAACTGCATTCCAGTGAAAATTCTAATTAGCATAATCAAAGATTTATTGGCAAGTCTAGCATTTACATTAGGCTATTATTTACAAAACTATTCAGAACGTTAAGTAAAGAGATCGCAATGAAGGGAAAAACGAATATAAACAAATATAAAAATATAACCAATAGCTAATAATAATAATAATATATGATAACTGTTTTAAACAGTTTTGTTTTCATGGATATGTTGATATATTTATTCTAAAACATAAGAAGGAAATTGGATGATTTTTAGCAATAAAAACTTATGTATGGCACAAATGGCATTTATAGTCCGTATCTCATATTTCCTTAATGTCTTTTATCTTTGACAGTGTTAAACATGGTGTCACGTGGGTGGGAATATGCATGGAAATGATATGCAGATGAGGTTATGCATAGTAAAAAGTAATTGTAAGCTCAATATATGATTATTTCGGGGAGGAGACGGGATGGAGATGCACGTACGCACAATCTTACGCTGACTGGGATTTATAAAGGGATTTTTGCGCAGGTTTGGGCACAAAAAAATCTAGCTTTTGTGCGTAAGTACATTTTAGGATGAAATCTACGGAGAGTTTTATAAATGAGGCTCCAGGCCTTTGAGGACAGACCTCTCTGGTGAGGGGAGGTACACACCTCAGTGTCCTCAGGGGGTCGCTCTGTTAACCCTGCCACCTCCGGTGCTTCAGAGCACAGCGGGCCCCAGCGAGCACGGTTCTCAGCTGACGCCCAACAACGGTACCGCACGAGAATGCTCTAGAGTTGTCAGGCCAGTCATTCCCTGCTGCTTCAGGGCACCGGAGTGACTACTCTAACCACACCAGAGGCCAGCCTCGAGAGGTAGTAGACTTCCTGGCAGCATGGAAACTTCTGCCAAATGTCTCACAATAAGTCCTGCAGACTGTAGAAAGAGGCTACAATATCCAGTTTAGTTCCCTTCCGAGGGCACTCCTACCGAGGGACTCTATCGGCCACTATGGGGGAACGCCTTCAGTGTGACCGGTGTCTGAAGCATACATCTAAACATGACAATAGCATTGGCCGGCAACAGCCTATGACATCATGACCAGCGCAACCACAGTATAAAAGGGCACAGAGAGAAAACGTCATCATGTTCTTCGTCTTCACTGACCGTTTGTTTATGTTAGCAGAAAGCTAAGCACGACTAGGAGTGCATGTTCTCTCGCCAGAGGCTTTACTCTGATAGCCGCAGTTTCTCACTGCTTGCATGTTGTGTGTGCGGTGAAGAGCAAGCACGTTCAGCTCTTGAGGGATATGTATGTGGTCATTGCATTCATTGCTTATTTCTTTGTTTAAGAAATAATTCTTTGTTCTGTTCTCGCCTGTTTTCCGATGAACGAAGCGTGTTTAGCTCCCGCGGGTGGTGAGAATTCTCTGCCCATTGCCGGCGGTTCGGGGTTGATGGGCAGAGCATGGAAAGGACCTGACATACATAATACATAATTACATAATTCATATACATAATTCCTGGAGACCTCTTGGGTTGTATGGCCTCCTACTAGGCCTCCTCAATTAGGTTTCTCCTCTGTCTCAAGTACTGGCTTGCGAGTCTCCTTGATGCTTGGCCCTGAACTGAGCTGGTGCTCCTGTAAACACAGTTGGGTGTGGCAGAGTACCAATGCTCTCTGGGGCTAGGAGCTTGACATTACTCCCCTCTCGCTAGCCTGAGGGCTACTTGCGAGTAGGTCACAGGCGCAGAACCTGGTTCCCTAACCTTAGTGCTACAACCTCCGAGGCCCTCCAGGTCTCCTTGAGGGGGTAGCTTTCAGGTTGAGCAGGGCAGTACTTGAGGAATATTCCATGCCCTGCTCCCTGATGGCCTGCTGGATGCTTTAGCTTTGAAAATCGACCCTAGCCAGGGCATTTATGAGGTGAGCTAATTCATGTCTCTTCCTGAGGGGCTCCTTGAGACTTAAGCAACCTCGTGTCCATTCTGCACATGTACTGCACTTGTACTTTTGAGTAACTCTGCTGCCTAAATTCCACTCTGCAGTTCTGACAGGTTATCAGGACCACTGTGGGCCTCCGTGTCACACTACCCTTATGGTTGAAACAGTCGACCTCTTGGGAGTAAAATTGAGTGCACTGTTTCTCCCTGAGGTATGAGAGTGATGTGCTCCCTTCTTCTGAAGGTCTATTTTTGGGCACTCACTCTGAGGGGCTCTACCATGTGCATGAATAGCTTTGGGTCCCCGTCCTGTTCCTGTGGTCGAGCTAGCACTGCTCCCCTTGAAGATAAGGGTGATGCAGGAGCCTGCTGCTCCCACAATCCCTTCAGCAGGCTCCTTCATGTCTAGCTGTATGGGACCCTCATTCTCCCTATACTGACATATGGGTTTAGAGTGTGTAGGAGCCCTATTAGCAGTTGTATCAGGATAACAGGCCTTGTTCCTGTCGCCCTTTTAGACTGCCTCTCTGGTTGAGTTTGGCAGTGCTCCCCTCACAACGGAGGGTTGTATATGAGCCTGCTGCTCCCAGTTTCAGCTCTGTTACTAACACTACCCTTTTGGTCGAGCTTGGCAGTGCTCTGCTCTCTGCAGAGGGTTAACTACATACCTGCTGCACCCAGAGTGAGTGTTCATTCCCTGCAGTGCTACTAGGACTGTTGTTTCTGCGTCTCTAGGTTGAGCTGATGCTGGAACTCGATTCTGGTACTGAATCCTGGTCTATTAGCAGGATGCTAGGCCTGCTTCTTTGGGCCTCATGCTTGCTGGACCCTGACTCCAAGTCTTTAGGTTTCATCAAGGAGCCTCTTTGGTGATCAGGTCCCAGTATAGCTCTGCAACCTCAAAGACCCATGGGTCTTTCATTGAGTTTACTCAGAGAGCATGGGACTGTGTTCAGCTGACAGTCTCTCATTGGGCCCTGTTAGACTGCCCATTCTAATCTAACGCTGCCTTCTGCTCGAGCTAAGAAGTGCTCCCCTCACTGCCAGGGTTAGCTATAAGCCTACCACTCCCAGTATTAGCTATGAAGGCCTGCATCAACCTGAAAGCTGAGAGCACCGCTCCCGAGAACTCCATGTGCAACCATAGCGAGTTGTTAGCCCCGTCCTTGTCACCTCCCTGATTAGTTGCCTCTATGGTGGGAGTCTGCTGTTCCCTGTTGGAAGGCGTGATCCCCTTCTAAGCTGGATCCCATTCCTGATGACCCATCTGCAGTCAATCAACTTCTCTGAGATTGGCAGTGCTTCCCTCACTGCGGGAGGATCTTTTATGAGCTCACCGCTCCTAAGCAGATCATGTGAGTCCTCCTCTCTACCTGAGAGTTAGGAACTCTGCCCCTAGGCTATTGACTGCTCATTCCGGTCGAGCTGGTTTATTCTCTCATTGGTGAGAGTCAAGCCCTCCACTCCTTGAGCTCCGTGGCAGCAACACCAGGTAGTTTGGCTGCTTGCTGCCTCCCTGGTGAGTTGCCCCTTTTTTGGTTGAGCCTAGTAGTGCCCCCCTCGACCTAGAGGGTCACCTTTGAGCATGCCACCCCCAATTGAGCGTCTGAGGTCTCTCACCGAGTCTTCTGCTCCCTGGAGCTCCATTGAGCAGCCACCTCAGATTGTTAGGCCTCTCTCTGCCTCGCTGTTAGGCTGCTCTTTTGGTTGAGCTTAGCAGTGCTCCCCTGATTCTGGAGAGTCACTTGTGAGCACGCTGCTCCCAAACTGAGTGTCTGAGTTCCTCTCCCATTTGGAGAGTTGAGCTTCTGCTCTCTGGAGCTCAGGTTAGCAGCCACACCAGGTTGTTGGGCCACCTTCTGCCTCCATGGTGGGCTGCTTTTCGGTTGAGCTAGCAGTGCTCCCTTCACCATAGAAGGTCACCTATAAGCACGTCACACCCAACTGAGCGTTGAGTTCTCCTCTCATTCTGTAAGTCAATTTATCCACTCCTTAGAGCTCCATTAAACAGCCACGCCAGGTTGTTAGGCCTTTCTGCCTCCCTGTTAGACTGCTCTGAAGGTTGAGCTTAGCAGTGCACCCCTCACTCTAGAGGGTCACCTATGAGCACGCCGCTCCCTCCTGAGCATTTGAATTTCCCTCTCATCCTAAGGGTTGAGTTCTGTGCTCTGTGGAGCTCAGTGAGACAGCAATACCAGGTTGTTAGGCCCCTTTCTGCCTCCCTGATAGGCTGCTCTTGTGGTTGAGCTTGTAGTGCTCCCCTCACACTAGAGGGTAATTTATGAGCACAATGCTCCCAAGTCGAGCATCTGTATCCCCCTCTCATTCTGATAGTTGGGTGATTCGCTCCTTCAGGTTGGAGGGTTTTTCTATGAAGTATGCCATTTCCAGTCCAAATGCACTCTGAGCATGCAGGCTTTCCGCTGAACTAAGTAACTGCTCCCTTGAGCGTGTCACAGTCACATGGGGTTCCTAGGCCTGTCTCGGCCTCGGTAACCCCTTAGCAATGGGGATTCTAAAATCCATGTTTCTGGTAAGTGCACACACTGAGCTTTTGTGCACTTTCTAAACTCCACATCATGGTAAGTGTGCATGCTAAGCATCCTGCGCACTTTATAAAATCCTGTATGGTAAGGGTTACACGCTGCCACGCATACCCTTTCTCTGAGTTGGTTCAGGCCCCGGTTCTCACCTTGGGCCCCACTCTACTGATGTATTCTTGCTTGCACCTTTCCTAAGCAGGGTGTTTGCTACCAAGGATCTGTTGTGTTAGTTCCTTTGAGCAAGCTCTTGAGATAGCTGGTGGTAGCCCCTGGGTGACAGGCCAGGGTCTAGTTATATCGTCCCTAGACGCTTGGCCATATCCAATTAAAGGAATCTCTTTGTTTCTGATTCCAAGTCTTCGAGCTCTGCCCTGGGTTCAAGCTTCCTCAAGCCCAGCCCTTAACAGGTAAGTTCTTTGGGTATGCAGCTCAGGCCCTTGGCCGAAGGGGATAGTGTCACTAGCTACGTTTACATGGACACTTTTTGCTTCCATCAGAATGAATTCATTCTGATTGATGAATCCGAACGTAGTGTTTAAATGAAGGCTAAATAAAGTGATCGGGAAAAACTTTTTGAATTTGAAGATCAAGATTGTACTTAATTTGTCTTCCGGGAAACATGCAAGTATCTTCTGTTGCTTCCGAAGGGCAGTACTAAATGGGGAAAAAAAATAATATTTCAACAAAATAAGAAAAATTTGGACATCTTCATCCTTTTCAAAAGTCCCCCCCCCCAGCTCTTAATGCATCAAGTTTCCTTCTAGAGCATCAGTGAATGTTTGAACCTTTTTTAATAGTTGTGTTTGAGTCCCTCAATTGTCCTCAGTGTGAAAAGATGGATCTCAAAATCATACAGTCACTGCTGGAAAGGGTTCAAATATGCAAAAGATGCTGGAAGACGTCTCTAGGTTACGCATGTAACCATGGTTCCCCGAGGGAACGAGACGCTGCGTTGAAACGCTATGGGAACGCTTTCAGCGTGACCACGCTCTGAATCATGTGTGTAATCAGTCCAATGGATGGGCGAGACGTGACGGGTGGGGTGTCATAGCAACCAGGACGCTTAAAAGCATGTGCGGTGGATACAGCGGCAACTTCTGGGAAATGAAGTAAGCGCTCGCAGGGATGCCGGAAGAATGGCAATGAGACGCAGCGTCTGGTTCCCTCGGGGAACCATGGCTCCATGCATAACCTAGAGACGTTCCCCTCCAGGAACTCGAGCTGCGTCGAAACGATATGGGAACGAGAATGCCCATGCCCCACCAGACTTACAAATCCCTGCCTAGTGTGGAAGAGCACAGCTATACTGCTTTGGGTCCGAGAGACGAGAGAAAAGGAGCAAGGATTGGCGCAGAATACAAGTAGGAACCTGACAAAGTAGGCGGGGTGGACATCCCGCAGCGTCCCGAAAGCCAACTTCTGGAGGAGTGAGCCTTGACCCCCAAAGGAGAGGGGAGATCAGAGGGATCAAGGCTATGGAATAGCATCCTGATCCACCACTTAGCATAAGCTTCTCTAGCTGGAGGCCTCAGCCTCAGCACACTGCGGAGGAAACGTGTAACCAGGGAATGTCTGCCCACTGACTGGCCACCGAGTGGGGCATGGTAGGCTGCAATGCCGCCACGTAGACCTTCAAGGTGGAGTGGGTCAACCCTGTGGAGAATCGGGCCTGCAGGAACTCCAGCACTGTACCAACTGGGCAGTTAACTGGGTCGAGCTGGCGGTCTCCGTACCAAGAAGTGAAAAGCTTCCACTTCAAGGTATACAGTTTCCTCATAGAGGGAGCTCTGGATTGGAGGATGGTCTCAACAACCTCGGTTGAGAGACCAGAAGCTACAAGTTGTGCCCCCTCAGGTGCCACACCAACAACTTCCATAGCTCCGGGCAGGGGTGAACTATGGTGTCCCCCGCTTGAGAGAGGAGGTTCCTCCTCATGGGAATCTCCCACGGAGAGCCGTCGAGAAGGGACACCAGGTCCGAGAACCATACTCGGCCCGGCTAGAACGGGGCAACTAGCAGTAGACGGACCCCATCCCGGCGTACTCTCTCCAGAACTCCCGGGAGCAGAGCGATTGGGGGAAAGGCATACAGACGAAGCCTCTGCCAAGTCTGTACCATAGCAAGAGGAGCTGGATGAGTCAGAGAAAACCAGAGTGGACAGTGTGATGTCTCCCGAGTCGCAAACAGGTCCACCTGAGCCTGGCCAAAAAATCTCCATATCTGCTTCAGAGTGAAGCCTCCATTCCCCGGGCCTCGGCCCCTGCCTCGACAGGATGTCTGCTCCCATATTGAGATGCCCAGGAATGTGAACTGCTCTCAGCAAGAGGAGTTTCCCCTGGGACGACACAAGGATCTGGTGCGCAATGGGGTGCGAATGCATACCTCCCTGGTGGTTGATGTAAGAAACCACCGCTGTGTTGTCGGTGTGCACCAACACATGGCGATCTCTTAGGTCCTGGAGAAAGTGTTTCAATGCTAGAATCACGGCCAGCATCTCCAAGCAGTTGATGTGCCACGCGAGATGGCGACCGAGTGCTGAGTGGCCACTCATGACCGCTCTCCAGCCGGTGAGGGACGCATCCGTCGCCAGCATTACGCGGCAACAAGGAGTTCCCAGCACCGGGCCCTGAGACAAGAACCAAGGTTTCCTCCACATGTCTAAGGCACAAAGGCATCACTGCGTGACCTCTGTAGTGGAGAAAGTACACTTTTTCTTGGCGTTTAGTCTTAACCCCAGTTCTTGCATGTAAGAGAGAAAGACATATAGATTCCGAACCGCCATCTGCTCTGATTGAGCTAATATCAACCAATCGTCGATAGAGTTGAGTATGCGGATGGCCTGGAGTCACAGAGGAGCCAGAGCAGCATCCACACACTTCGTGAAATTGCAGTGTGAGAGTACAAGGTCGAAGTGAAGAATCCGATACTGGTAAGCTTTGCCCCCAAAAGCAAACCTCAGGAACTTCCTGTGTTGAGGAAGGATGGAGATATGAAAGTATTCATCTTTTAGATCGATCGTGACAAACCAGTCCTCGGACCTGATCTGAGACACGACTTGCTTGATTGTAAGCATCCTGAACTTCAGTCGTACGACTAAGCGGTTCAATTGATGCTGATCTAAAATGGAACGCAACCCTCCATCCCTCTTCGGAAAGATGAAGTACCAGCTGTAGAATCCAGACTCTCTGTCGAGAGAAGGGACCACCTCGATGGCCTCCTTCCTCAAGAGAGTGTTTACTTCTTGTTCTATTACCAGAGCCTGCTCAGGACCCACCAGAGTGGGAATGACCCCGTTGAAACGAGGCGGAGGAGAACCAAACTGGATTCTGTAGCCTCTTTCTACAGTGTGCAGGACCCACTGAGACACATTTGGCACAAGTTTCCACACTGCCAAATAGTCTACTAAGGGAATCAGTCTCTCAAGACTGACCTCTGGTGTAATCAGAGCGGCTAGCTCGGTGCCCTGAAGTGGCGGACTGGCAGGGGACGGCTGAACTAGCTGCTCTAGAGACCTTCGAAGAGGTAGCAAGCCTCTCAGTACCGCTACGTTTCCGGGCGGAGACTGAGAGAAGTGCTTGCCGGAGACCGCTGTGCCCTGAAGCACCATGGGTGGCAGGGTTGGCAGATCGATCTCCTGAGGGCAGTGAGGAGAGACAGGCACCCCGTATAATGAGGTGTACACTGCTCTTCCCCAGAGGGGCCTGCCCTCAGAAGTCCTGAGCAATGGGCACCAGGACTTTCTTTTGGCCGAAGTCTCCTATTGAAAATGACGGTCCTCAGACCCGTCATCTCCTAGGAAGACTTAGACTGATAGAACCAGACCCTGCTCGGGGCAGGACCCAATGAGACACGTTTAGCAGGGGCTCCCACACCGCCAGGTGACCTACTAAGGGAACCAGTCTCTCGAGACTGGCCTCTGGTGTACTTAGAGCGGCCAGTTCGGTGCCCTGAAGCAGAGGACCGGCAGGGGATGACCGAACTAGCTGCTCTAGAGACCTCCTTCAAGGTAGCAAGCCCCCCAGAACCACTACGTTTCCGGGCGGACACTGAGAGTTGCGCTCGCTGGAGACCGCTGTGCCCTGAAGCACCGGAGGTGGCAGGGTTGACAGACTGATCTCCTGATGGCACTGAGGAGAGACGGGCACCGTATAATGAGGTGCACACCATTCTTCCCCAGAGGGGGCCAGCCCTGGGCCATAGGAGTCAGGACGTTTTAGCCGAAGACTATACAGCGAGAATGATGGTCCGCAGATCCGCCTTCTGCTAGAAGCCTTCGGCACGGGAGCGTCACTCTGACTCCAAAATTCTAAGGAGTGTGAGAAGTGACGCTCCCTGAACAAGGTGCTGGAACATGGCTGGGGCCTCGGAGGAAGAAAGGTAAACACCGTGCTCTCACTCGAGAATTTTATCCCAAGAGCTCGCTGTATAGAGAGTATATATATATATATATATATATATATATATAACTTCTCAAAGCTAGATGAATATACATCATTTAATTCCTCAGAATTAAATGCAGTCAAACAACCAGACAAGTAAACACGGTCTGGTGTGAAAAGATTCATATCAAAACCGAAAATTATGTAATGCACGCGTTGCCACTCTTCGGAGAAAGATAGCAGCAGCAGGGAGCTCTCACTCAGAGAGGGAAGAAACCGCAGCGCGGGCTTCCGAACCTCGAGAGAGAGCGCTAGATCTAGGGAACGCGCGTGGAGATAGGGAGAGCCCGTCTCCAACCCATCCGCCAGATCATGTGCGATCCCCGCGATCTCGATCGCCGCCGT
>NW_015631054.1:43999-51385 GCF_001515625.1 Sinocyclocheilus rhinocerous | reverse complement strand
TGAAAGTTGCTCGCTGGAATTGGTACAAAGCTCGAAAACATGAAGGAAAACTGAAGAATCTGCAGGACATGGAGGATTTTTCTGAAGAACAGTGCTCAGTTTAACTGTTCAGAACAAACAAGGGACTCATGAACAACCATCAACAAAAAAAACCAAAAACAGTCGTAGATCATCCAAGTAACCACACACAGTATTAAGAACCAAGGGTTCCCAAACTTTTGAAGGGGGTTATTTTAATAATTTCAGCAATTTTTTTGTCTATTTTTTTTGGACTATATGTAAACATATTTTATGTAAAATATCTTAGAACAGTACTAAATAAAAAATAACGCATTTTGTATGACTATGACAACTTGCTAACCAAGACTTGTCATAGCACTTGCATATTATTGCTCTTTTGTTGGTTTTAATTGCTTCTATTGTCATCATTTGTAAGTCACTTTGGATAAAAGTGTCTGCTAAATGACTAAATGTAAATGTAAATGTTAACGCGCAGTCATAGTTAATGAGTTCTGACGTAGCCAATAAATTATTGCATGGTCAAATGAACCATATTCTACATAAAGCGGCAGCTCTCCGGCAGTAGGCTAAACCAGCCACCCCGTCCCCTCCCCCGGCGGTAATGGTGTGGACCAAGCGCAAAACAAAAAAATGGAAAATCAGAATGAGTCATGTTTTATGTTTGTTCAAAAATCTTATTCAGATGCAGCAACCTAAACTTGTAGAATCAAAAATTAAACAGAGACAGTTATCCGTTTGTGAAGTATTTTGAGAGAGAGAAAAAAAACGGAAAATGAAGTTTGAAGCTAATTTTTACCTGGTTAATTTTGATGGTGCAAATTGAACAAAGAACTGTAAACCATTACACGGACCCTCTAAGCAGAGAATCTCTTAGTTAAACAATTAAAATGCACAATATTTATAGATAAAACAAGAAGCTCTTTGTCAATGATTCACTTGTTATTTTTCTTTCATTCTTATCTCTTGTATCTTACCATCTGCTTGACCCTTTCCTGTTTAATCAGCACTATCAGCACTCCTGACAGCAGTCTTAAATTCATTCTACACATAGGGCTACACAGTTCCTCATTTCCCCTTAATTCTTCTTGAACACCATTTTTCTTTCTGCTGAATCAACGTAAGAATTAGAGTAGCAGAGTTGAGCTCAAACCCTAATAAAATACAACTGCCTGTAATTTTTTTTTTTTACGTCTTTAGGATGGTGGACCTCGAAAGACCAGGGGCCTCATGTATAAAACTTTACGTAGATTTCATCCTAAATGTGTGCGTACTCACAAAAGCTAGATTTTGCGTACGCACAAAAGTTTTCAGATTTATAAAGCCATGCGTATGCCAGAACCTGCGCAAAATTCCGTTTGTAATACCCAGTCAGCGGAAGATTGTGCATACATGAATCTCCACCCCGTCTCCTCCCCGAAATAGCCATATTAGCTCCATAGCTTACAACGCCTAGTTTTAATATGCATAATGTCATCTGCATATCATTTCCATGCATATTTTCATCCACGTGACACCATGTTTAACGTAGTTAAGGGTAGCCTACAACATGTTAGGAAAATATGAGATACAGACTATAAATGCGTTTTGAGACATCACTATTCTAATTTATGCAATTTGCCCAAAAGGTAAACATATATCTTTTTAAATATGGTGTTTGTCACAATATTGGGAAGAGCACGAAAGGGGTTATCATTAGGCTACTGTCTGTGCGCGACACCTGTGAACAGTTCTACTGTCATCGGGCCTATTCAAACCAGCCAATCGACTGTTTGATCAACGAGTGCATCCTTATGTCTGTCGTTACCATCTGTGTTCCAAAGCCATCAGACGAATCAAGTTCACATCAATGATCATTATTCGTGCAAAAGTATTTTCTCAGAACATGAGTTTTGCTATTTAGAACACAATTTAAAGCGGAATTGTCATACGCTAAGAAATCTTCACTGTGATTAAAACATAAAATCACATACCACAGGAAAATTGTTCGAAAGCAGCACATCCACTGCAAATATTTCTGTTTAAATTCATATACAAATGTTGTAATTTCTGGATAATAATTTCATGAAATTTCAGTGTTTAACTTCATTATTCAGAGTGTCATATTTAATCTAAATGTGTATGTCAAATGTAAAACAGACTTTAAAATCATTCTGTTGGCTTCTTTATTTCGCTCACTCCAGTAAAAGAGAGCGTACGCATGGTCTAGAGTGTCCGTATGGTGCGCACATATTTATGCCTAGTTTATTTTTTATAAATCCTGATATGTGCGTGGAAAATTGCGTACGCACATTTCCATGCCCATTTTGTGCGTACGCAACATTTATACATCAGGCCCCAGAGCTGCACACCCCTGCTCTACTGCAATGGTTTCTGTCCCTTAACCTCATGAAATGGCAAAGGGCCTTTCCCAATACCCATTACATTGTTGGGAGCGGATTATGGTATTATGGTTTTGGCCAGAATGAATGAATGAATGAATTTAATGCTCTAATGTTGTTATCTTTCACTTGTAAGTCGCTTTGGATAAAAGTGTCTGCTAAATGACTAAATGTAAATGTAATCTTGCATAGTTCAAAGCATTTCTCATAGGAATTTCACATTTTAATTAAATCACATGAGAACCTTATTGATCTCTCTCTCTCTCAAAAAAAAGTCTAATCAGTCTTCTTCTCAATCATTTATTAAATCAAGTGTAAAATACATTTGATAAACGTGGAGATATATGTATACATTGTATATGATTTAATAAAAAGTCTCAATATATTATGGACAGTTCAAATTGTAAACTTAAGAATTACAATTTTACAAGGATAAAAGTATAAAGGATGTAATTTTATAAAATATACATAGTGTAATTTTTAAGCAAGTGAAAGAATAACTTATATTTTAATAATAATAATAATGGTAATACTACAAAACAACAGGCATTTACATGTTTTACTTCTTTGTTTACAGTGGTGAACACCAAAATGATTAGAGTACACAATAATGTAAAACTATTTATTTTGTGTTTCTCTTCCCATGATGGCTTTTTTAGTGTTTCTCTCTGGATGTAAAAGGATGATGTAGCACTTAGGGGCAAATATGGCCACCAGTAATCCAAAACTGGAAGCTAGGATTGCAAATATCTCCACAGCCACTGCATATTTCCCTGGTGAGCTTACATATGCTGGAACAAATGAAATCCACACAGCACAGAAGATCAACATGCTAAAAGTGATAAACTTTGCTTCATTAAAATTATCTGGTAGATTTCTCGCCAGGAAGGCTAACAGGAAGCTTACTGCTGCCAACAGTCCAATGTATCCCAGCAGCATAGAAAAACCAGCCACTGAGCCTATAGCACATTCATATACTATTTTAGAGCGAGTATACTGGTTGTTTTTCTGTGGTGTTGGAGAGGCAGTTGATAGCCAGACTGCACATATCACAACCTGGAGGGCTGTTAGGACCAGAACTGTGCATCTTTGTTGAGCTACTCCAAACCATTTCATCGCACCTTTGCCTTCTGGCCGAGATGACTTGAATACAGCTATTACCACCATGGTCTTAACAAGGATGCTGGAGATGCACAGGACAAAGCTTATACCAAACAGAGCATGTCTTAACTGACATGTCCACAACTGTGGCCGGCCAATGAACAGCAGCACACACAGGAAACACAGTTTAAGTGACAACAGCAGCAGAAAGCTAAGCTCTGAATTGTTGGCTCGTACTATGGGAGTGTTACGGTGATGAGCAAAGATGGCCATTACAAGAGTGCAGATGCAGGTGCCAAGCAGAGATGCAGTAGTCAGAGAGATGCCTAGAGGATCCTCATAGGAAAGAAACTCTACTTCTTTGGGAACACACTGGTCCTTATCTGGATTGGACCAGAACTCATCTGGACATGCAGTACACTCAATTGCATCTGTAAGTAAGAAAGAAAAAAAAAATGTTATGAAGAAAGTAAAAAGTAGAAAGTTATTAAGAAATTACTTTCAAGTTTTATTCAGTTTCAAATATATTTTGCCAACAATAATCTCCTCACCTGTTGTATTAGAAATCTCTCCATCTCTGCATGGCAGGCAGTCAAAACAGCAGACAGGAAGACCCTTCCTCATGGCTTGTCTGGTGCCTGGGGGGCAGCTCTCACTGCACACAGACTGTGGGGGCTGTCAGCGGACAACATATGTTGTTATTTATTAGCACACAGGGATATAGTGTATGCTTAATATAGTGTAGTAGTTTCATTCTTATGATATATAAAAATGAACGTAACATGCTTTTAATTATATATATATATATATATATATATAATTTAATAAATTACTGAACATGATTACTTTTTTAAACTGAAAGTTCCAGTATAACGCATCCTCGTTCAGTGAAAGCACCTTCCCATTCCCTGCCCCTTCATTCACTACACCAACTGTGTAGACCCGTATTGATCCGTCAGAGTTTGGTTGCCAGTTCAGTACATCATAAATAGCCAGAGCATCTCCATTCTTATCAAATGACACATGATCCCCAAAGCCTGTGGTGAAGTTCACTTTCTGTAGGTAGTGAACCAGCTGTACAGTTTTTAGACAAAACACATTTAAAAGTCAAACATGACAAATATGCATTCATACATTGTCTTTCATACATGACTGCAATATTTTACTTTTAATTTTTTAAAATTCTGTTATAAAAATTTGTGAATGACTGTTTCTTAAAAATGTAATTGTTATGCTTTCAAATGTTATCACATATAAAGGTATCTTCTTTGATTACTAAAATATCAATAATATAATTGGGACAATATCAATTTAATTAAGATATCTGATATATGAATCTATGTAGAGCACATATTTCCACATTTAGCTCTTCTATATGCCTGGATAGAATCTGCACTATACCTGTGGGCCTTACCTGCCAGGGTTTTAGGTTGGTTATGGCGGCACATCTGTTGCCACTAAATGGTCCACTACCCTCCTCACACTGCATTAGGTCATGAAGTGCATGTGCCAGGGCATAAACTGCCTTATAGACATTATAAGCTGCTCTCAGCCCTGAAACATCAGTGTATGGTGTGTTTGTGATGATCAGATCCTCCTGTCCTGTACACACCTTTTTCACTTGCTCTCCATCTATCGCCATACCCCCAGTTTTATAACTGCACCTGAACATGTTTTCCCAGAAGATCTTCAACATATTATTTCTTGGATCATTGCTGGGACAAAGACGTAGCAAAAACTCTTGAAGTCCTTGGATCTCTCCACGTCTGATGGCAATGCCCAGTGTGCCCCCCAAAAACGGCAGGAAACGTGAAGTGTGAAACACAGGTGAGGTAGCCCATGCTTCACTTGCAATCCACTGTCTGCCTGTCAGGTTTTGCAATACCACCTCATCCATCAAAGCCATCAGATAGGATGAAGTAGAAAAAACAACCACCACTCTAGCTGTAGAGGCCTGAATCACTCCTATTATACGCCGAATGTCTTTGTGGTTGTTATCATGGGGCAGGATTTCAGAAAAAGCAACACAACCTCCAAACAGCTGCATTTCCTGCTTAAAGGAAACAGAAGCATAGATGCCGTAGTCGTCATCACTGTAGAGGAGTCCAACCCATGTCCATCCAAAATGCCTTAAGATCTGAACCATAGCCCGCACCTGGAAGGCATCACTGGGGATTGTTCTAAAGAAAGAGGGGTACTTTTTCCTGTCACTCAAACAGGAGCAGGTTGCATAGTGACTAACCTAATTAGGAAAGATGTAGAGAGAGAAGGCATGAGACAGAGAAATGGAATTATGATCTACATGCTCGTGGAGATTAGAAAAAAAAGTGCTGGAAGAAATTGATTCAGGATATACATAACTAAAAAGAACATAAATTAAATTGAACAGTACAAAAAATATGCATATAGGGCATTTTTACTTTTTTCATCCCATCTTACTATAGGTACTCGAAACAGCCCCAGAACACTGGAAATTGCAATGGATGGAGTTGAACCTGGATCACCCACAATCCCAATCACTGGAGGAGGGCCAGTACAGTTGAGGTTGGAAAATCTCTCTTCTGTTCCACTAACTAGGGATATGGCAGCACGGAATGCCATTCCTAGCATCACACAGTTGTCATAAAGATGGTAACCAAGAGTGACATTAGGCAGCAGATTTGGATTCTTATTGATCTCATCTATAGCAAAAACCATGGTCTGTGCCTGCTGGAAGCTTTCCATATCAAATCTAATGAAAAAAAAAGTTTTTATTAAACAAAGTTTATAACATGATACAGAAAAGATAATACATACAAAATAAGCATTAATATATTCCAAATATGAATGAGATCATTCAGCAATCACGGAATCCTCCTATGGTACACAATTGTTTAAATATAAAGAGGTTTCAATATAGATTTTTTTTTTTTTGGTCAAGATAGCATCACATTGCATATCATTCAACAAAAATGGTCATATTTCTCTGTCATTTGTTATTTATTGTTATTTTTTTTTATCTATGTCTCTATCATCTTTTATAGTTGAGAAGGCATTCTGGCTCCAGACTCACTTTTCACAGTATGGTGGTTCTGGCTCAGTTCTGAAGATCAGCTCTGGGAACACAGTGAAAAAATGAACCTCAAACAGGCCTCCAAGTATAACATCTCCATCCTGGTACATTCCATTTAACTTGAAGCGTCCCTGGAGCTGACAAGTACCTGATCTGTGGATTGAAGCTGCAGAGATGCATTTAAAAGACAGATACAGGCAGATGTTTACAGTGATCCACATCTCTCTCTTTCTGACCCACTCACCCATTCTGCCTGCTAATTTATGATGACAGCTGTGTGGGGTGTTGCTTTAAAGAGCAGGAGGTGCTAAGTGGGCATCTCTGGAAATCATGATGTCACCTTCCCATTGTTTTATCATTTCTTGTTCTAATCTCTATTAAGACATGGTAAAATTATTTAGGTGTTTTCACTGTGGGTTGTTAGATGAAAAACAAAACAAAACAAACCAAAACAAGTTTATAATAGACATTTACAGTACATTTCAATGCTTAATTTGAGATGCTGAGCTACAAAACTTGGAACTAAAAAAAAAATATTATTATTTTTTTTATCGCTAAAGGATAGTTAGACATTTAGATGAACAGACTACAGGACTCAAACAAACAAGTCATTATATCTATGTCAGTCCTGCTTTTGACTTTTGCTGAACAATAAAAAAAAAAACTGTGGAGGTACTATGGTAAAGTGATAATATCAGGTAATACAATATAGAAAGAATTATATATATATATATATATATATATGAAGAGTTTGGTTCCAAAACGTTATAAATCCATTTTGATTAATTTGAGTAAAAATGTGTTTTCTTTACCAAGAAAGTGGCAAGATGAAAA
>NW_015631054.1:39320-43869 GCF_001515625.1 Sinocyclocheilus rhinocerous | reverse complement strand
GCAGTGATCTATGGCTCTGTGTATTAAATGCCGCTCCATCTGAAAGCACGTGATGGAGGTTTACTATTAATCACAGAACCGGCTTTACTGACGAGATGCGCATGACAATCACATGCGATTTATCGTGCAGCCCTTAGTTTGTTTGTTGATCACAAAGTACAAAGTAGATGAGAAAAACTAGGATGCCGGGTGTATTCAAAGCGCCGCCATTACCATCTACAATGCGTGGAATGGTGTGCTATGATTGGTTGGGCGGATATATCGCATTCTACAGAGAAGGGAGACTGGCGTTTGTCGTGGTTTGGAAAAAAAGGGAGAAAACATGACAGAATAACTGCGTAAAATTAAAAATGGACTTTTCAATACCAACCAGATACAATACTGATTTTGGCGGAAACTCATTTTATTTTTTTTTAAATGGTGTTTATCGCGTTTTGGAACCAAACTCTTATATATATATATATACATACATACCTCATCCGTCCCTCCCGAACTTATAACAAAAGTGTCCCTCGTGGGTCAAAATGACCCGAAGGCTAAAAATTACACTAATTTTTTTTTTTTGGTCCAGAAATCTTATATTGATCCATTTTTTTAGTTGTTTTTTTTTTCTAAATATTTATGTAGGTTTTTATATTATTTTCTGGTGATTTTTATTATGTTTACCTTTTATTCTGGATATATTTTTAAGAAAATATAAGCAAATAAGCAGTTTCTGTACATTTTTTTACCAAAAAAATAAAATAAATAAATAAATAAACACAATTTCAGTCCTGTTTCATCAAAAACAAACAGATGGCTTTGGAATTGAGTCACTGAGTGTCTCTGATGCCATCTGGTGGGGAAAAATGACATAAAATTGCATTTTATGGTTACAGCCACTAGAGGGGCCTATAGGATACTATGGAGATTTTTAACTGAGCAAAACAAAAAAATTGTAACTGCATTATAACCTAAACATATGTATATTCATACAATTTCATAAATAATAAATAAATATAATATATTTTTAAAAATATAAATATGATATAAACTCATTGGTCTCCACCACATCACTCAAATGTAACTATGTTAAGTAAAAAAATGGAAAAATGACAGTCATATCCCAGCAGAAACATGAAACATAATATAATGTGTTCTATGGGAGTGTATGTACCATGTGTGTGTTTGTGCATGTGTGTGTGTGTGTGTGTGCGTATTTTAGTTTTTTCTGCATTGGGGATATTATATTCTATAAATCGTTACTGGATTGTCTCAGATTTTGTATATCAAAAAAAAATAAAAAATAAAATGTAATAAAAAAACGCAGTTTTCTTCTGCATTGGGGATATTCTGTAGTCTCAGCCCTTCGTTTGGGTATAAATCTTTACTGGCTTGTCTCAGATTTTGTATATCAAAAAAAAATAAAAAATAAAATGTAATAAAAAAACGCAGTTTTCTCATAAATTCTATTAATTCCTATGTGGGTCAAAATGACCCGCGAGGGACACTTTTGTTACTTTTTTTATGGCACCCATTTAAACTCCTCGAATCCACTCAATTTTTTTTTGTGTGTATTCCCGGTGCAAGTGTGACAAAAGTAAATCAAAAAGTAGCTTCAGCAAGAAATATTTTGTTTGACAAAATTTATTACATATACTCTTTTGGACCATGAGGGTGAGTAAATGATGACACAATTGTCATTTTTGGGTGGGTGAACTTTGCCTTTTAATAATTTATTTTATAAATTTTATTATTAATATTGAAATATGAAATTATTTCTTTAATGAAATGATGCTGTAAATAATAAACTAAAACTGCCAGTATGTGGTGGTAAATGTATTAATGATTAAGTCATCGAGTCATTTATTCATTCATTTGATCCGTTCAAATGGCTGATTCATTCAGGAAGTAAATGGTTCTTTATGAATGGTCCATTGAATCATTGGGCATGTTCGACTTGAAGTGGATCATCACCATCAGACCGATCGGTGTGTGACATCAAAGTACCGCAAGAGCAATAGAGAGCAGACGGCTCCTTATGCTTTTGAATCGCTCTCGCGGTACTTTGATGTCGTACACCGATCGATCTGTGCAGCGCCGCTTCAAATCCAACGCGCCTATGGCCAATGGTTCAACTCGCCAAATGGTTCACCCAATTAATTCAAAACATGCATTAAGAAATGAAATGCTGTGTGTTAATCTATAGGCTCCATCACACAGTGAGTTGTTGCCCTGCCTCATATTTGTCATTAACCAACTGTATGAAATGTCATATGACTCACATAGGTCTGGGGCGGGGAAAGTGTGTTAAATGCGTTAATAATTTTAATGCATTATTTTTCACTGTAATTAATTAATCGAATTAATGCGTTAAATTACCAGCCCTAAATATATATAATTAACCAAATTGTCAGTCATGGAATCCCTGGCAATGGCCAATCAGAAACATTTTGTCAGAATTCACTCATCGCTGAAAGTGCCGCAGTTTTTAAGTGCAGTTTTGCACGCTCGTGAATAGACGACGTTTTAGAGGTTGGAGGAAAGGGGAAAAACAAACTCGTGTAGAAGTCGCGAGGGAATTAACGGGTCATTTCAATCGCTGGTGTGTTTCTGCAGGAGCGGACACTTTTGAGAGTTTGTGCGATCTAATGGCATTAGAACAATTTAAGAACATAGTCCCTGATTAAGTAGCCACTTACATAAATGAGCATAAAGTGAAGTCTGCAGCTGTTCTTGCGGATGAGTTCGTTTTAACTCATAGAGGCCATAATGATGGTTATCTCAGAGAGTTTCGAAATGTTAATGGAATCTGATCTGTTAATCTGGAAGGTGATCAGAATCGAAAAGTAGACCCGAGTTCCATGTGTAATTATTGCCTTGAAAATGGACATTGGAAGAGGGAGTGTCCGGTACTACGAGGCAAGAATAATAAATCTATTCCCAAGCCTGTAGCTTTAGCCTCTGGAAAGTTTTGTCATTATTCTGATACATCTACCGACACTATTAGTAAATCTGCGACACTGGTGAAAAATTAACCAGGTGAAACTCAGACTTGTGTTGAGGTAACGACGTCTGACTATGGTCCTTTCATCACAAGCGGTTTCGTTTCCTTGGTGAATGATTCTATTAAAGTGCCTGTTAAGATATTGAGGGACACAGGTTCATTGGAATTGTTTATATTAGAGTCTACATTACCCTTTTCTTCTGAATCAGGCGTGGGTAGTAATGTCTTGATTCGAGGAATTGGGTTACAGACTTTCTCTGTGCCCTTGCACAAACTCCAGCTGTATTCAGATCTTGTGCAAGGTAAGGTTGTGATGGCCTTGCGTCCTTGTTTGCCGGTGGAAGGAGTGGATGTCATCTTGGGTAATAATTTGGCTGGGGGACAAGTTTGGCATGATGTTCCACCACCTCCTGTGGTCAGGGTGACCCCCTCATTTGCCATAAAGGATGGGTGAACCTTTGTTTCAAATTGTAATACCTGTCGTTTTGCGTGATGTAGTACTACAAACTGCTCATGGTGATATTTCAGGACATTTTGGAGTCCGAAAGACGTATGACAGAGTGTTGCGTCACTGGTTTTGGCAGCGTCTTAAGAAAGATATATCCAAGTTTATTCTGACCTGTCATATCTGTCAAGTAACAGGCAAACCTAATCGGGTTATTCCGCCTGCTCCTTTATATCCCATTCCTGCAGTCCATTAATACAAAGTCTATGGTGAAGGCTTTGACGCAGTTTATCTCGATCTTTGGTATCCTGAAAATTCAGACTGATAGGGGGACTAATTTTTCATTCCGTATGTTTGCGGAAGTTTTGCAACAGTTGCGCGTTGAACCGTACCGAAGCAGTGTGTATCATCCACAGAGTCAGGGAGCCTTGGAACGGTTCTACCAGACCCTAAAACAGTTGTTGCGCGCTTATTGCATCGAACTTCACAAGGACTGGGAAGAAGGTCTCCCTTGGCTCATGTTGGCCGCTAGAGGTAACCCAAGAGAGTTTGGGCTTTAGTCCTAATGATTTAGTTTTTGGACACGGTGAGGGGACCTTTAGCAACACTTTTTGATGAACCAGTGAAACCCGCATCACCTACGAATTTGCTGGACTACGTTAATGGATTTCGTCGTCGACTTCTGCTGTAAACTAGCCGGTGAAAATTTGTCTAAAGCTCAGAGTAAAATGAAGGTCCAGTTTGATAGCAGGGCGGTGAGTAGGGAATTCAGTCCTGGAGATCAGGTGTTGGCTTTACTTTCTATTCCGGCTTCGCCTTTTTTAGCTATCATAATCCCCTCACATTTTTGCGTTCCTTACGTTCTCCGAATCAGCGTCTTATTCGTTGGGCGTTGTTTCTGCAGCCGTATTGTTTGGAAATCCGACGTATTCGGGGAGTTCATAATGTTATGGCCGATGCGTTGTCTCCACACACATTCACAATAATGTTTTGATTTGTTATGTTTATGTTGCTGTGTTTAGTTATACGGAATGGATCCGTGTACTGTAGTAGATATATGCAGACAGCAGGCGATTGGTTTAAGTTTTTTTTTTTTTTGGCATCTCCATGTGGTCCTG
>NW_015631054.1:37138-38838 GCF_001515625.1 Sinocyclocheilus rhinocerous | reverse complement strand
ATCTTATTTTTTATTTTTTTTCTGTTTTGTGGGGATGGACCTTGTTAAATTTGGCCTTATTTATTTCATCACAATTTATTGTTTACTATAGGATAGGGGTGTATTTTCTTTTAATCTTTTTTATTATTATTATTCATGCAACCATGCTTAGGTTATTACTGTAAGAGTTTTCATTAATACGCATTACTATATGGATGATAATAACTTTGTCCAGTGCTCTTATGAATGTTTTTAGTAGGGCTGCACGATAAATCGCATGCGATATAACAACGGCTCTGTGTAGTTAATGCTGCTCAATGTGAAAGCACGCACGTGATGGAGATTTACCGCTGATTACAGAACCGGCTTTCTGACAAGATGCGCATTAAATATCGCATGCGATTTATCGTGCAGCCCTAGTTTTTAGCATGACTTTGTCAAAAGGTTAAATATTAAATGGAATTTGATAGCATTGATAAAGTTTCTTACAGATAATACCATGATGATCACTGCATTTGTCTTACCGAACATGACATCGCGTCAGCAATAACCCATGCTCTTTAGGGGCATCTCTTTTTGATTACTGTCAGTTTAAGTGAAAAAAAAAAAGAATACATATAAATAAGCAAAATAAACTGGAATAAGTTCTAAAAAATTTTTTGAAAATAACAAATATATAATTAAGATATAACCTTAAACTGCAACTTCCAACTTTATTAGCTTACTAAAGTGTCAGAGGAAAGTGGAAAATACAAGTACAAAGACCCTTATAATAACTGGATATGGCCACATGACGGAGGCTTCGATGGCAGCCTCACTCACAACTCTCTCTCAATCCCTGTTCACATGAATCAGTTTTCATCATTTTCACACCATGGACAGTGAACAATCTAGGCCAGGGGTCTCCAACCCTGCTCCTGGAGAGCTTCCGTCCAGCAGATTTCAGCTCCAATCCCATTCACACACGCCTGAACCAGCTAATCAAGGTGTTCAGGGCTACTTTATAATTACATACAGGTGTGTTGGAGCAGGGCTGGAACAGAAGTCTGCAGGACGGTAGCTCTCCAGGAGCAGGGTTGGAGATCCCTGATCTAGGCAATCTGTTTGAACTGGATTTTACATGCAAACACTCATAGGAGCTTTAAATGGTTAATTAATCATTCAGAGAACATCATATTTTATATCTGAATATGAAAAAAAAAAATACTGAAGTTTCTATTTACAACCAAGTATGCTGCACTTGTCTTGAAAAGTGAAGCCAAAACATTTGATCACCATCTGGTGTCTGGCAGCAGTATAGGTCGTAAACCCCACCCTTTATGTGTAAACAAATATGACATAATCCAAATTAAAATCAAATATAAATGTAAATTGTGAATATATAGAAGTAAATCTGAATATATAGTTATAAGTCTGAATATATAGAAGTGAATCAGAATATATAGTTGTAATTGTGAATATATGTGTAAATTGTGAATATATAGATATCAATTTGAATATATAAATGCAAATTCTGAATATATAGAAGTGAATCTGAATATATAGTTATAAGTCAGAATATATAAATGTAAGTAATTGATATAAATGCATATAATGAAATCTGAAAATATGTATAAATCCTGAATATACTGTATAAATGCAAATATGGATATACGTGTGTGTATGTATGTGTATGTGTATATATATATATATATATATATATATATATATTAGTCTACATC
>NW_015631054.1:32802-34083 GCF_001515625.1 Sinocyclocheilus rhinocerous | reverse complement strand
GATATATATATATATATATATATATATATATATTGTCTACATCTCAATATAACTATATCTTTATTATAAGGCATATCAATAGAATTTTAATATACCTGTACATACTGTATATAGTTATCAAAGTAAATATTTTAATATATTAATTATTGTAAATGCATCTCACTAATCTAAACCAGAAGGAGTATTTTCCATATACTTTAAAAAGGCAGTGGTTCCAAAAGGTTCTCACAGTCAGTGACAATGCTAATACCCATCTTTTCTACACAGTTCAACGTGGCTAGGGAAATTGCCAACAACATATGTTTACAAATAGTGATTGGAGTGAATAGAGACAATTGCAGCAACATGAGATAGACAGTAATAATTAAAATAATGAATATAGTACAATATCTGCATTGATACATGTACAGGATACATGCTCAAGGGCACCTCAGTCGTGGTATTGAAAGTGGAAGAGAGCGCTGTACATTCACTCCCCCCACCAACAAATCCTGCCGGACCTGAGACTTGAACTCGCAACCTTTGGGTTGCAAGTCCGACTCTCTAACCATTAGGCCACGACTTCCCCATTTTACAATTTTTGTTGTGAATTGTATATATTCAGAGATAGAACTATATTCACAATTTACATTTATATATTCAGACTTATAACTGTCACAGGTTGCCAGGGTAAAAGGAGCTCGAAGGAGTACAAATGAGGCAGATTGTCAAACGAACAGAGTCTTTAATTAATCTTCATCGGTACGTAGGAGAAAACAACCTCTTTACACAACGGAGACAGGACACAGAAACAGGAAAGGCAGGGCTATAAATACTAAATCAAACGATTAACTAATAGGATGATTAACGGACACAGGTGGAAACTAATGAACTAATCAAGCAACACAGGAAAACTAGGTCAAGGCAGGGAGAACAGAAACGTGACATATCGCCCCCCCTCCCGGAAGGCATGTCCCACGCCGTAACAGTTCCAACGGGGAGAGGGGGCGGGCGCCCTGGAGGCTGGTGCAGGGCAGGAACAGGGTAGAGACAAGGAGGACCTCCAGGGCGGATCAGGCAGTTTGGGGCACCATGGCAGAGCAGGCAGACTAGGAAGCCATGGCAGAGCAGGCAGTTCAGGAGGTCATGGTGGATCAGACAGTTCAGGAGGCCATGGTGGAGCAGGCAGACTAGGAAGCCATCGCGGAGCAGGCAGCTCGGGAGGCCATGGAGGAGCAGGGGACTTAGGAGGCCATGGCGAATCCTCTGTGACCTTAGCTGGCTCAGTCACCACGGCCACAT
>NW_015631054.1:18204-32289 GCF_001515625.1 Sinocyclocheilus rhinocerous | reverse complement strand
GAGGAATCAGGAAACGAAGGAGGGCTGGACGGGACCAGCGGAGACGAAGGAGACTCGGGGGACGATGGAGAGCTGGACGGGACCAGCGGAGACTAAGGAGACTCGGGGGACGATGGAGAGCTGAACGGGACCAGCGGAGACGAAGGAGAACTTTCTAGAGCGGATTCTGGGGTGAGGATAGGAGCCGAGAACTCTGGAGGTAGCGCCATGTCCAAGAGCGCTGAGTCAGCGGCGGCCGGCGGGCCCGAGTCAACGGCGGCCAGCAGGCTTGTCTCGGGAACGGCTGGCGTTTCTGTGCTGAGGACAATGATGGAGCTCCGGAGGATACGGGGGTATTTGGGGCAGGGCAGGTGGTCTGAGCCGTTGGTGCGGTATGTGGAGGTTCCTGGCATGGGGTGAGCTGGCGAGACGCGGCGTGCCTCAGAGGGAACTGGACGGCGAGACTGAAACTTTTCCTTTATTTCTTCAACTTCTAAATTTTAACTGTTTAAATAAAGAACGAGATTGATCAGCTCGATCAGGAAAAAAATAAAATAAAATCGCTCACGGGCAGATCACAGATCATCTTGCCGTCCAGCCCCAGCAGAAAGCACGCACCAAGAGCGGCATCGTGCCAGCTGAGCTGGTTAGTAAGCTCGAGGAAATCCTCCACATACCGTTCCAACCTCCGACTGGCCTGCCGCAAACCCCACAACTTGTCTTCAGCAGTCATCCCTTCTTTTTGTTTTTAGGTTCTGTCTTCTGTCACGGGTTGCCAGGGGAAAGGAGCTCGAAGGAGTACAAAGGAGGCAGATAGTCAAACGTACAGAGTCTTTAATTAATCTTCATGGGAACGTAGCAGAAAACAACCTCTTTACACGACGGAGACAGGACAAAGAAACTGAGGAAAGGCAGGGCTATAAATACTAACTCAAACGATGGACTAATAGGATGATTAACGAACACAGGTGGAAACTAATGAAATAATCAAGCAACACAGGAAAACTAGGTCAAGGCAGGGAGAACAGAAACACAGAACATAAACGTGACAATAACTATATGTTCAGATTTACGTCTATATATTCAGACTTATAACTATATATTAAGATTTGCTTTTATATATTCAGACTTATAACTATATATTCAGATTTACTTCTATATTTTCAGACTTATAACTACATATTCAGATTTGCTTTTATATATTCAGACTTATAACTATATATTCAGATTTGCTTCTATATATTCAGACTTATAACTACATATTCATATTTACTTCTATATATTTACAATTTACATTTATATATTCAGAGTCATAACTATATATTCCGATTTACTTCTATATATTCACAATTTACATTTATATATTCAGATTTATAACTATATATTCAGATTTACTTCCTATATATTCAGACTTATAAGTCTGAATATATTGTTATGTCTGAATATATAGAAGTAAACCTGAATATGTAGTTATAAGTATATATTCACAATTTACATTTACATATTCAGATTTTTATATAATTATTTCCTGTTTTGCACCTATATAAAATATATGCATACATATGGTCATGTTACAACGTGCCCCTCAGATGTTACAATGTACCCCACCTATGGGCCATGTTGTCACATTTCACTTCCATTTTCTGAGGGTAAATAAAGAAAAACGTATACACTGTAATTATGAAACAAAGTGACATATTTGTACTAGACAAGTGTGAAATTACTGTGGATAAAATATTATACTCTGAACCCCAAGTGGATTTACACAAACTGAGAAAGTCAAAAAGTGTTATGTTGTGCCCCGCTCTCCACTACTTCATTACTTTTTTTTTTTTTTTGTATTAATTTAGCTTTTGTTTTATCTAAAGCGACTTACAAATAAGAAATACAACAAGATATTTCTCATAAAGTGGCAATAAACACGAGACAACATTTCAGACATTAGAATAGTACAAACTGAAACAGAGGGATTAAGGAATAGTGAAAGCATAGAGAAAGATTATTTATTTCTTTTTTTTTTCAACACTTAAGTGCTGATGGAAGTGGCAAGTTTTCAGCTCTTCCTTCCATACCTTTCATCACCCCACATTCCTTAGAAAATGCATTTTATTTCTAGATTTAGCAGTGCCAAAATATTTCAAGCAATCCGATTTTTGCCTTTTCCCTGTACATTGATTACCCCTTGTGGGTTTATGTCTTGCGTTCCATTTACCTTTATTGCTTTAATACTTTATTGCTTAAAGACTGAGTGCTTGAGACAGCTGCTTGGTTTAAAAGTGTCTTCTGTATAAGCAGTGCTTCATACATCACTGCTGTGACACATTACATGTCTTCCTATCTGGTGCCCCATTTCGTAGTCAATTTATAGTTTTCTTGCTGATCAGTTCTCTGATTGTTCCCAGGTGTGTTTTCTTTGCCAATTACCTTTTGTATATTTAAACCCCAGGGTTTCATGTGTTCTTTGTCAAGTCTTGTCCATGAATGGTTGTATCGTTGATGTCCTCAGTCATGTTCCTTGGTTTTCTGTTATTTTCCTAGTCTGTTGTTGTATTTTTATTGTGTTAACAATCTCACTATACATGGTTCCTACTCTCACTCATCTCTGAGTTCACCAGCGTTACAGCTACACTTTTGACAAAGAACCTTTATTTTGACAAATTGATAACTTATATGTTAATGATTATAGGTCTACTACAAAACAGTAGACATTGCAAAAGGTTTTGCTTACTTGTTTATGAAAATGAAACTCAAAAGGAGAATTCGCAAGTCAAATTAGAATTCGCAATTTTATATCACAGTGATGTAGAACTACTTATTTTGTGTTTCTCTTCCCATGATGTTTTTTTTAGTGTTTTTCTCTGGATGTAAAAGGATGATGTAGCACTTTGGGGCAAATATGGCCACCAGTAATCCAAAACTAGAAGCTAGGATGGCAAATATCTCCACGGCCACTGCATATTTCCCTGGTGAGCTCACATATGCTGGAACAAATGCTATCCACACAGCACAGAAGATCAGCATGCTAAAGGTGATGAACTTCGCTTCGTTAAAATGATCTGGAAGGTTCCTTGCCAGGAAAGCTAACAGGAAACTTACTGCTGCTAGGAAGCCAATGTAGCCCAGAAGCACTGCAAACCCAGCCACTGAGCTAATGGCACATTCATATACTATTTTGGAGCTGACATACTGGCTATTTTTATGTGGTGTTGGAGAAGCATTTGATAGCCAGACAATGCATATTGCCACCTGGAGGGCTGTTAGCACCATAACTGTGCTTCTTTGCTGTGCTGTCCCAAACCATTTCATCGCACCTCTACCCTCTGGCCGAGATGACTTGAATACGGCTATTACCACCATAGTCTTGACCAGGATGCTGGAGATGCACAAGACAAAGCTTATGCCAAACACAGCATGTCTTAACTGACACGTCCATAATTGTGGCCGGCCAATGAACAGCAGCACACACAAAAAACACAGTTTGAGCGAGAACAGCAACAGGAAGCTGAGCTCTGAATTGTTGGCACGTACTATGGGAGTGTTACGGTGAAGAGCAAATATGATCATCACAAGAGCACAGAGGCAGGTGCCAAGCAGGGAAGCAGTGGTCAGAGAGATTCCCAAAGGATCCTCATATGATAAGAACTCTTCTTCTTTAGGAACACACCTGTCTTTATCTGGATTGGACCAGAAATCATCTGGACATATTGTACACTCATTAGCATCTGTAAGAGAGACATAAATTGAAGGGGTAAAAAAATGAAGAGAGAGCTCATGAGAGAGGAAAAAAATCTAATGATATTTGAATGTTAGAATAGGAAATTATTATTATTATTTTTTTACTGTTAATAATGTCATCACCGGTTGTATTAGAAATTTCTCCATCTGCACATGGCAAGCAGTCAAAACAGCAGACAGGAAGGCCCTTCCTCCTGGCACGTCTGGTTCCTGGGGAGCAGCTCTCACTGCACACAGACTGTGGGGGCTGAAAGAGACATCATCTGTCATGTATCTGTCATCTGTTTTACATGATAACAAGCTTGGTCTTCCCATTAATTTATTCTCATTTTTCTTATCATAGCTTTGACTAGTATTTAGGCTATGTATCTGCAAAAAAAGATGATTAACATGTAATGTTAATTACTTTTTTTGTCTCAAAGTTCCAGTATAATGCTTCCTCATCCAGTGTGAGCACCTTTCCTGTTGCCGCCCCTTCATCTACCACACCAACTGTGCGGACAACGATTGACCCATCAGAGCTCGGCTGCCAGTTCATCACATCATAGATGGCCAGAGCATCTCCATTCTCATCAAATGACACAAGATCCCCAAAGCCTGTGGTGAAGTTCACGTTCTGTAGGTAGTGAACCAGCTGTACAGTTTGTAGATAGGATAGGTGTTAAATGTTATGCTACTTATTTTAATTTTGTGTATAATTCTTTCTTTTATGTGATTTAAATCTGCACTATATATTTGTTCCTTACTTGCCAGGGCTGTAAGTTGGTTATATCTGCACAGCTGTTCCCACTGAATGGTCCTCTCCCCTCCACACACTGCATCAGGTCATGAAGCGCATGTGCCAGGGAATAAACTGTTTTATACACATTATATGAGGCCCTCAGCTCTGAAACATCAGTGTATGCTGTATATGTGTTGCTCAGATCCTCTTGCCCTGAACACATTTTTTCTCCTCTTCCTCCAATGTTAAATCTGCACTTAAACATGTTCTCCCAGAAGATTCTCACCATATTGTTTCTTTGATCATTATTAGGACGGAGATGTAGAAGAAATTCATGAAGTCCTTGGATCTCTCCACGCCTAATGGCAATGCCCAGTGTGCCCCCTAGGAAGGGCAAAAGACGCTGAGTGTGAAATACAGGTGAAGTAGCCCAGGCTTCACTTGCAATCCATTGTCTGTCTGTTACATTCTGCAATACCACTTCATCCATCAAAGGCAACAGATATGTTGAAGTGGAGAACACCACAACTACTCTCGCTGTAGAGGCTTGTATCAATCCCACTGTATGCTGAATATATTTGCGGTTGTTATCTAGAGGCAAGATTTCAGAAAAAGCAACACACCCTCCAAACACCTGCACATCTTGGAGGAAGGATTGAGCAGCGTGGTTGCCATAGTCATCATCACTGTAGACAAGACCAACCCAGGTCCATCCAAAATGTTTTAAAATCTTGATCATTGCCCTCACTTGGAAAGCATCACTGGGGATTGTTCTGAAGAAAGAGGGGTATTTTTTTCTGTTACTCAAACAGGAACAGGTGGCAAAGTAGCTAACCTAATAAGGCAAAAGCAAGAGGAGAGACAAAGAGCAAGAAAAAGAAAGACAGCTGCAGGACTATTATTTACATAAAAATCATTTTAAGCAATAAAAAAATTCTGCACCTAATGAAAATGAGTATACAGAAACAGTACAGAAAAGTACATAAAATGTAAATACAATCTATTAGTAATTTAATTTCATCTTACTATAGGTACTCGAAATAGCCCCAGAACACTGGAAATCGCAATAGAAGGAGTGGAATTTGAATCCCCAACAATCCCAATCACCGGAGGAGGGCCAGTGCAGTTGAGGTTAGAGAAGTACACCTCTGTTCCACTAACCAGGGATAAGGCAGCCCGGAATGCCATTCCTAGCATCACACAGTTGTCATAAAGTTGGTAACCAAGAGTGATGTTAGGCAGCAGGTCTGGATTCTTATTGATCTCATCTATAGCAAAAACCATAGTTTGTGCCTGCTGGAAACTTGCCATATCAAATCTACGAAAAAGTAGGATAAATGTTGATATTTAACAGTTCTAAAAAGGTAATACAAAAAATAAGTGAAACACCATTTGAGCAAATTCACATAAACAATAAACACTGTATAGCTTGGGTATATCCTTGTATAGCTATACTTAAACACTCCAGACTCACTGCTCACAGTACGGTGGCTTCGGCTCTGTTCTGAAGCTTAGCTCTGGAAACACTGTGAGGAAGTGAACCTCAAACAGGCCTCCTAGTATGACATCTCCAGCCTGGTACATTCCATTCAACCTGAAGCGTCCCTGAAGCTGACAGGTACCTGATCGGAGGATTGAAGCTGCAGAATTAAATTTAAAGGAAAGATACAGGCAGATGATTAGAGCGGTCCACATCTCTCTTATTTTCTGACCCACTCACTTGTTCTTCTCTCTAAATTTATGATGAAGGTCGTGGGGGTGTTACTTTTAGAGAGCAGGCGGTGCCAAGTGCCCATGCCTGGAAATGAGGGTGTCAATATTTTATTCCCTCAATTATCCTTTTCTTGAATTAGCGTAATTTATTTTAAATTATTTGTAGTTAGGTTTCAGGTCAAATGTGTATTCTTTAATGTTATAATATTTGACTTACTATCTTAATATGTATAGTCACATATAGTATGTAAATTATCTTAGGTTGATTTCAAAGAAAAGTGTGAACACTTATTTCTGTGAATCCATCTGGTGATGGTAGTAGCACATAAATTGGACAGTTCTGCTTGAAAGTTGCAACTTGTTTTGGTAATGAAAATTCAAACCAACCAATCTGTTAAATCTCAGCTAGTTGTGGTTGAGGATATTTAAGGTGAGTGCGTTTGACATACACACACTTTTCTGTGTTTGGTCCATGTACTTTATGTTCACTTGGTTGATGTCTGCTTGCTTAGCAGCACTACACACTGATGTCATATAATGTTGTCTAATAATAGCATAATATTTGCTATAGGGTGACATAAAATGAACTCATGAACTAAGGTAAAATGACTTCTTCCTCAACAGAAATAAAAGAGCTTATAAAGACGTTGTTGTACTTTCTCACAGAGATTCTCTAAAGGATTGACTAATTGAGACCACATCTTTTCAATGTCTTTCTCAAAATGTCCTCTAGATGACACTCATACACCTTTATTGCTTACACTTTAACACTTTGTTTTATATTTCCACTCTATCACATTCTACCAGTAGGATGCCGTGATGCTGTATTGCTTCAGGTCCCAGATTTAACAGTTAGAAATGTATTTATTGTACAACAGTAAACAAAAATGCCCTCAAAACAATTAACAAAACATTTAATTATATTCATTATTTATTAAGTTATACATGTAAATGTTATTAAAATAAAACTAAAATAAAAACTAGCTTATTTTTGCCATTTTTTGATAAGACAGTGTAGATTCTTGACAGGAAGTAAAGTAGCAAAGAGAGAGAGAGAGAGAGAGAGAGAGAGAGAGAGAGAGAGAGGTGGTGGGGTTGATTGGGAAAGGTTCACGAGCTAGGACTTGAACTTGGGACACCCAAGTGCTATATTTTGGCGTGCTGCCCATGAGGCACAGTCATGGCCCTAACTGCCCCTTTTGGTGTATAAGCATCGACAGATTCTGGTGTTTTTAACATGTTTGACTCTCGAAACGCCCTGTAGATCTGTCTCTGTGGACATGTCACTGGAGTCTACTTTACTAACTCACAAGTGATGCCTGTAACCAACAGTGTTTTTTTTTTTCTTGTGTGGTCTAAAACAGTGGTTCCCAATTCCAGTCCTCATACCCCCTAAGCCTCTAGCATCGACGATAGATCGCTGTTTTTCAATGGAAAGCTTATAAGTAATGTATTTGCTACATTTGTGTAAGCAGCCCAGATAGCAAAATGACTCCGGAGCGGATTCGCCCCGGAGTCACCACAAGCTCCAGAACGGATCTGCAAAACGGGTCCGTATCGGAGTCCACTTGCACAGCGCAACGGATCCGGAACAGATAAGGATTACGGATCCGGACCGGTTCCGGTCCAGACCCTACCCGTATCCGCTAATAAAGCGGTTCATCCGGCCCGGATCCGATCCGGACCCGTTGATAAAGAAAAGGATCCGATCAGGACCCGCTGATTAAGTAACTCATCCGGACCGGATCCGATCTGGACCCGTTCATTTAGTGGGTCTATACCTTATTTAAAATGGGTAATCTGGCCAAAACTAGCTATGGAAATACCTAAAATAGAGACAACAATCACTTTTATAGAGCAGTGTAGTCTACCCAGATAGCAAGAGTGTTTGGGCCAAATGTAGCTGATAGCTGTCACATTTGGCCTAGGTATGGCATGGCTGAGCACGTATGGGCCAAACTTTAACCGTATATGTTTTGCCATGGATTTAGAATTAGAGGGACTTTTCCTTAATCCGTTTCAATTCATAGCCGTGAATAAATCTTCACTATACATTATTACTATACATTACATTCTGTAATCGTAAGGTTTGTGTTTTGATTTTTTCGATAAGAAACAAAGTCTCATCCTTAAAATTATGTTATTTTATCAGGAAATTAAATCCATAAATGCCGTTTTGACGCTCTTTGATGTGGCGTGACATACCGCTGCAAGCGGAAGCACAGAGAGTGACCCAGTCAGCAAATTTCCTTTGGCGCAGATCTGGATCATATCAACAGCTAAAGTGTGGCCCAGATTAGTTCGTGTTTGCCGGCCCAAAACTGGTCCACATCTTTTTAGCCAGAACTGAACCAAAACAGTGCCATAACCCAACCCTGAGTGAGCCAAATATCATCATTCCTTCCCTTTAAAACTCTTTTCTACTAATTACAACCGGTTATAATGCGAAATAAACACGCTCATGTCATGTAATCTCAATCAGTTTTGCAACCGCGGAAAAATGCCAATAAAACAGCATTACCTTTACCGCAGGCAAGTCATTCAGTGTCCACATCTTGTTGCTAGAAAATTGCAATGTGCAAATGTGCAGTTTATATGTTTGCATACATTTTTTTAAATTTTTTTAGTGTTGCTTATTGTATCTAAAAATAAATAGAAATTTTATTTAATAGATTGGGCTCTGTTGTTAAATAATAATAAAATTCTACAATAAACATTTTAAAAATGAGTGTGAATCCATTTTTGTGTTTAAGATTTACTTGGGTAATGGGTATTTAAAAATAAATAAATAAATAGGTGTGGTGTAAATATGGTTAAATAATGGCATTTGGTTTATCAGCCACATGTGGGCCACATAAGGGCCATCAGCCCTTTACAGAACTTAGCCATATAAGAATACCATATAAGGTCCATATATCAGCCACATCTGTTTTTATTATTTGGCTCACTCTGGGTTGGGTTATGGCACTGTTTAGGTTCAGTTCTGGCTAAAAAGATGTGGACCAGTTTTGGGCCGGCGAACACAAACTAATCTGGGCCACACTTTAGCTGTTGAATATGGGCCAGATCCGCGCCAAAGGAAATTTGCTAACAGGGCAGCCTTTGCTCAGACCCCAGATAGCAAATGACATCTGGCCCAGTTCTGGCCCACATCTCCCACATTCTTCTGGCCCACATACCGCGTGGAATGACGGCGATGACTCAACCTGAGTCTGGCTGACAGAAGTCAGCCACAACTGAACCGGATCTGGGCCGCATCTCACAAATTATTGTTTGGCTCTCTCTGGGTTGGGTTATGGCACTGTTTAGGTTCAGTTCTGGCTAAAAAGATGTGGACCAGTTTTGAGCCGGCGAACACAAACTAATCTGGGCCACACTTTAGCTGTTGATATGAGCCAGATAATTTGCTGACTGGTGTTCTGGTCTTGTGAGTCCATTAAATAAAACAGCTTCACAGTTGAAAGGCAACGTTGGTATTTTATTAGCGGCTACAATTGTGACGTGCTGCCACCACGCACACTCCCAGGGCCTCTGCCCCCATGCTGCACATGCGCAGATATATATTGTTTAAACCACACTTGGTTGCCATTACTATTATCATTACATCTTCCTTTTTTTTTAAATACACAGATAACAATCATAAATCTTAGCCACACTTAACACAATTCATAAAGAACATAATTTACACACTACTAATAAATAATAAATATTTCAGCATGTTTCAATAAATATTTCAGCATGTTTTGATAAATCTCTCAGCATGTTTCAATAAGTCTCTCAAGACATTTCCGTACACGAACAGATCTTCTCAAAGGCATCTCAGTCCTTTCAATTTGCTCTGTTTGTTCTGACTCAGCAGATACGTCTTTCAAGAAATGTTGACGATTCCTCCTTAACACAGCACCACTTGGCATTTCAACATTGTAAGATCTTGGTTGAACTTGTTCAATTACAATGCCTTTCTGATTCCAAATATTGGATTTATCTTTGAATCTAACCTCCTCGCCAACACCAAGCTCGGGCAACTGACGAGTTCCTTTATCGTAATATGACTTCTGCTTAGCCCTTTGTTGTTCTTTGTATTTCTTGATTTTTTCACCATGTCGTGTTAACAGAAGATTCTTCTGCAAAGCTCCGAAAGCTGGCATTAATAAATTGAGGGCCATTATCAGTAAAGACTTCCTGTGGTACTCCATGTCGAGCAAAAATTGACTTCATGCATGAGATAACATTTTCTGCTGTAATTGTGCTTAACACACACACCTCAGGATGAAATGAGTAATAGCCAGTAACCAAAAGGTAATTTTTCCATGACATGTAAAAATGTCTGCACCTACTTTTTGATATGGTCTTTCAGGTACTGGATGTGGTTGTAGAGGCTCTCTTGGATTACTATATTGATGTTTAACACGCGTCTGGCATTTTGACATGACAGTTGTAATGTCTTGATTGATTCCAGGCCAATACATGACCTCACGAGCTCTCTTCTTACACTTCTCAATTCCTAAATGGCCTTCATGAATTTTCACCAACATCTGATTTCTCAGACTTCTGGGAATCACTATTTTATTTCCTTTATACAGAATCTCATCACAAACAGACAGTTCATCCTTGCAGTTCCAAAACTCATACACCTCTGCCACACAATTTTGTTTTTTATCTGGCCAGCCATCCATGACATACGGTTTCACCTGTTGGAGCACTTGATCTCGTTCAGTCTCTTTACCCATTAACTTCATCTTGGAGTCAGCGACAGGCAAGGTTTCCAGAACCATGTTCACATATGCTTGAATATCCTCAGTCAATTTCTCACTAGATGTAGAATTCGGATCGACAGCTCTGGACAGGGTGTCAGCCATGAACATTAATTTACCTGGTGTGTAAAACACAGATAATGCATAACGTTGTTGTAACGGGGCTGACGAGACGTGAGATGTGCGGATCCATGTGCGAGCTTTATTAAAACAGAAGAGGTCAGAAACACAGGCAGGGTCGAACAATGGCAAACAGGTATAATGAGGGCAAGACAGAAGAGTAATCCAAAACGGGCGTGGTCGATAAGCGGCTAACAATATCCAGAGGGCTTGACACGAGGGGTATCCAATAACGATGCAAAGGTCCAAGCAGCGGCAAACAGTATCCGAACAGGGCAAGACGAGAGAGGTAGTCCCTGTTGTTCTGTTGTCGGTGTTTCATTGTCTGAATATGGCACTTATCACATGCTGTGTGGTATCGGCGTTTGGTATCGGGGCATTTTAACGAGTACGAGTACGAGTACAAGAGCTCAGTATCGGGCCCAATACCGATACCAGTATCGGTATCGGTGCATCCCTAGCAGAAACCTTCATGGGATCTGGTCGCACTCCTTTACTACTGACAATGTCACCCAGAAATGTCAACTCTGTTACTCCAAATTGGCACTTTTCTCTATTCAACTTCAAATTTGCACTTCTCGTTGCTTCTAGAACTTTCCTTAGCCTTGCGTCACGCTCTTCCTTTGAAGCACCCCAAACAATTATATCATCCATTGATGAATCAACACCATCCATGTGTTCATATATCATATGTACTGTTTTATGATACACCTCAGGAGCCGAAGCAATTCCAAAAGGAAGCCTCAAAAAACAATATCTTCCATATGGGGTGTTAAATGAGCATAACTTCGAGCTAACCTCATCCAACTTCAACTGCCAAAAGCCTGAAGATGCATTGAGTTTGTTGAAATATTTAGCATTTGCAAACTGTGCCATAATCTCTTCATGTGTGGGAAGCTTAAAATGCTCTCTCTTAATTGCTCTGTTCAAATCTCTGGGATCAAGACAAATTCTCAACTTTCCATTCTTCTTGTCAACAATTACCAAGGAACTAACCCACTCAGTGGGCTCATCAATTTTCCGTATCACACCTAAACTCTCCATTCTGTCCAGTTCTTTCTTTAATTGTTGTTTAAGTGCAAACGGTACTTTTCGACATGGATGGACAACTGGTGGTACAGTTTCATCTACTTGGATGTTATGCACTCCTGGCAAGCAACCCAAGCCTTTAAACAGTTCCTCATACTCTCTTAAGACGGATTCATCTTCAGATTAATTTGTCTCTTCAACAACCAGCACTCTTCTCACCAAGTTCAGCCTCTCACAAGCAGCCAAGCCTAAAAGTGCTGGTACATCCTCCGGCACCACCACAAATGACAAATGATATGTCTTCTCTTTATATTGTACTTTCACAACACATTTTCCTTTCACTGGTATATCTGTTCCAGAATATCCAGTTACTTTTACATTAGCAGAGTGCAGTTTTGGCCTTGGTTTCAACTTGTTAAACTCAACTTCAGACATTATATTAACTTGGGCTCCTGTATCCAGCTTACATGCAATTGTGCAACCATTTATTTGTAGATGTACAATCCACTCTTTCTGGTAACTTTCACATTCGGTTACTGCATCTACATAAAATTCTTCCAATTCACACTCAGTAACTGCATTCACTTGGTTAAATGATCTCTTGCTTTTACAACAATGTGCATAATGATTATTTTTATCACAATTGTTGCATTTTTTACCATAAGCTGGACATTTTCTGGGCGGATGTTGCATCCTACAACGATCACATATTCTTTGACGCTTCTCATCCGTTACTCTGCCCCTTTCCTTGAACGTTGTTTTCCTTACACGTCCGCTAGGTGGTGTCTGACATTTCTTTACAACATCCACAGTACAGCTCTCATTTAACAACTCTTTTGCTTGTGTCTTTACAGTTTCTGCTGCTCTGCAAAGCGAAAGCGCTTTCTCCAAATCCAAATTTTGTTCCCTGAGCAGTCGCTCCCTCAATCCATTGTCAGGTATTCCACACACAATTCTGTCTTTTATCAGAGAATCTGTTAACTCGCCAAACTCACACGTTTTACTCCTATGTCTCAACTCCGTCACATATTGATCAATGGTTTCCCCACTCCTCTGCATGCATGTAAAAAATCAATGCCTCTCATAAGTAACATTCCTCTTCGGGATACAAAACACTTCAAATTTATCCATTATTGGCTGCAATCGCAAACTCTCTCCTTCTTCAAAAGTGAAATTATTATATACCTCCAATGCTTCATCACCCACCACATGAAGAAACAATGATGCTTTCATCTTTTCCCCTTTACGATCTCCATCAATTGCAGATAAGTACAAGAGAAATCGTTGCTTGAATCGTCTCCAATTCTCAGCAACATTACCGGTAAGTTGAAGTTTCGGAGGCGGCTGCAATCCTTCCATCTTCTGTGTTTGTAATCCACATGTGCATGCACTCTTAACTTTTCTTCTCAACTTTCATACTCCGCTCCGTACCATATATGTTCCTTTCAAAAAGCCACTTCTGACACCATGTTCTGGTCTTGTGAGTCCATTAAATAAAACAGCTTCACAGTTGAAAGGCAACGTTGGTATTTTATTAGCGGCTACAATTGTGACGTGCTGCCACCACGCACACTCCCAGGGCCTCTGCCCCCATGCTGCACATGCGCAGATATATATTGTTTAAACCACACCTGGTTGCCATTACTATTATCATTACAACTGGGTTATGGTTAACATTTGGCTTTTATTTGGAAAAACACATATAAACTGCTGGCAGGTTAGTGGCAGTCCACATCTCAGCCCATTCAACAATGCTATTGGTTGCTTTGTGTCTTCCCTTATTCCTATTGGTGGATTACTGAAATTTTAAAAATATGTCCGTTATTTCCCGCTCTGCTTCCTCTTTCAGTCGCCATTAAAAAAGAAGAAGATGATGAAAAAGCTCCCTATTTACAACAACAGCACTCATGTCTTGGGTGGTAGAAAAGAATGTGTGCAGTGCTGATTTACACTCCTTTATGTGTTTGTCTTGAAATAATATCTAATGTGTGATACTAATTATGATATACTAATGTTCTTTTTTCTCTTCTTTTT
>NW_015631054.1:17635-17995 GCF_001515625.1 Sinocyclocheilus rhinocerous | reverse complement strand
CAGCATAAATGGCTGCCCACTGCTCCGGGTGTGTGTTCACGGTGTGTGTGTGTGCTCTTTGGATGGGATAAATGCAGAGCACTAATTCCGAGTATGGGTCACCATACTTGGCCACATGTGACGTCACTCACTCATTTTTTATTTTTTTTTAGTCTTGGTTATTGTATCTAAAAATAAATAGAAATATAATTTAATAGATTGGGCTCTGTTGTTAAATGCAGCCTTTAATATTTTAGTAATGTGCTCTAATAGGGCTCCCTATTGTATAGCATTAGCTAAGATAGATTTTTTATCCTTAAGAAAATTGTAATTATAATTGAGTTTATTTAAAGGCAGAGCCATAAATTGTTCAGTAAACCA
>NW_015631054.1:8549-17547 GCF_001515625.1 Sinocyclocheilus rhinocerous | reverse complement strand
TTAAAGTAGCTAAAATTTTCCTAATTTAAAAAGGCACTCATGTCTTGGGTGATAGAAAATAATGTTTGCAGTGCTGATTTACACTCATTTGTGTGCTTGTCTTGAAATAATATACTAAAAAGATGTGGACCAGTTTTGGGCCGGCGAACACAAACTAATCTGGGCCACACTTTAGCTGTTGATATGGGCCAGATCTGCGCCAAAGGAAATTTGCTGACTGGGTTGCTGTAATCCCTGCAATCCTGCAGGGATTGTTGGTGGGGGGAGTGAATTACCAGCGCTCTCCACCCTCAATACCATGACTGAGGTGAGACCCTTGAGCAAGGCACTGAACCCCCAACGGCTCCCTAGGTGCCGCAGAATTGGCTGCCCACTGCTCCGGGTGTGTGTGTGTGTGTGTGTGTGTGTGCGCGTGTTTGTTCACTACTCACTGCTGTGTGTGTGTGTGCACTTGGATGGGTTAAATGCAGAGTACCGATTCCTTTTTTTAAGAAGTAATTTCACTCTGCAGTAAGTACAACTTGAGGTAATTGCCAGAAGCAAACTTCTTATTTATTTCTGACAAATACATAATGCTAAATAATCAGGCATATATTGTTAAATAATCATATATACAAAATAGGCAATAAATAGGCTTGTAAATATTTATACAAGCAGAAGAAACAGATTGAAGACTAAAATATAGTTATCAGAGTTCACAGATTTATTTATTTTTCTTTGTGAAAATGTTATGTTGTCAAGCTATTTATTTTGAGTGGTTTCCCATTATGGCTTTTTTAGTGTTTCTCTCTGGATGTAAAAGGATGATGTAGCACTTTGGGGCAAATATGGCCACCAGTAATCCAAAACTTGAAGCCAGGATGGCAAATATCTCCACAGCCACTGCATATTTTCCTGGTGAGCTCACATATGCTGGAACAAATGCAATCCACACAGCACAGAAGATCAACATGCTAAAAGTGATGAACTTTGCTTCATTAAAATTATCTGGAAGGTTTCTTGCCAGGAAGGCTAACAGGAAGCTTACTGCTGCCAGGAGGCCAATGTATCCCAGAAGCATAGAAAAACCAGCCACTGAACCAACAGCACATTCATATACTATTTTAGAGTTAATATACTGACTGTTTTTATAGGGTGTTGGGGATGCAGTAGTTAACCAGACTGTGCAAATCACAACCTGGAGGGCAGTTAGTGCCATGACTGTGCCTCTTTGTTGAGCTGCTCCAAACCATTTCATTGCATTTTTACCTTCAGGCCGGGATGACTTAAACACGGCTATTACCACCATAGTCTTGACCAGGATGCTGGAGACGCACAGGACAAAGCTTATGCCAAATGCAGCATGTCTTAACTGACACGTCCATAACTGCGGCCGGCCAATGAACAGCAGCACACACAGAAAACACAGTTTGAGTGACAACAGCAGAAGGAAGCTAAGCTCTGAATTGTTGGCGCGTACTACAGGTGTGTTACGATGATGACAGAAGATGACCATCACAAGAGCACAGAAGCATGAGCCGAGTAGGGAAGCAGTGGTCAGAGAGATGCCCAGAGGTTCCTCATAGGATAGAAACTCTACTTCTTTCGGGACACACTGATCTTTATTTGGATTGGACCAGAACTCATCTGGACATGGTGTGCACTCAATAGAATCTGTGATAAAACAAAGTTTAAGAGAAAATTCTCTTTCAAGTTGTATTAAAATTTTGGAATAGATTTCTACCTGTTGTATCAGAAATCTCTCCATCTCCACATGGCAGGCAGTCAAAACAGCAGATGGGAAGGCCTTTTTTCCTGGCTCTTCTGGTGCCAGGGGGGCAGCTCTCACTGCACACAGAATGTGGGGGCTAAGGGGTACAACATCTGTTGTCATTCTTATTAGTAGTATGTGTGTTCCCACAAGGATTGTAATACCAGTGATTTTTGACATTGTGGTGACATTTTTTTATTATTATTTTTTGGTTCCCATGAGGAAAACAGCTTATAAGTTTTTGTGAGGGGTATGTTTAAGGGTAGGGTTATGTTTAGGGGATAAAAAGTGCAGCTGTATAATATAAAAATAATGATGTCTATATAATGTCCCCATGGAAACCAGTGTGTGTGTGTGTGTGTGTTTTGATTCAGTGCATACAAGACTTCATAATAGCCAAATCAAGGATGAATATATGCTACAATATACCTGTAGTTTTGAAAGGATTAAATTAAAATATTATTTACTTTTTTGTTTTCAAAGTTCCAGAACATTGCATCCTCATCCAGTGTGAGCACCCTCCCTTCTGTAGCCCCTTCATTCACCACACCAACTGTGCTGACCCTTATCGCACCATCTGGATTTGGCTGCCAGTTCATCACATCATAGATGGCCAGAGCATCTCCATTATCATCAAATGACACATGATCCCCAAAACTTGTGGTGAAGTTTACTTTTTGTAGGTAATGAACTACCTGTACAGGTTACAGACAGGAAATGTGTAATATGTATTTCTATATTGTGAATAAACATGTAGATTTTTTTTTTCTGTACCTGCCAGGGCTGAAGGTTGATTATATCAGCACAGCTGTTCTCACTGAATGGTCCTCTCCCCTCCTCACACTGCATCAGCTCATGAAGCGCATGTGCCAGGGCAAAAACTGCTTTATACGCATTATAAGAGGCCCTCAGCTCTGATACATCAGTGTACGGTGTGTCTGTGCTCCTCAGATCTTCTTGCCCTGTACACACTTTTCTTTCCCCCTCTACCCCTATCTTTCTGCCTCCGGTCTCAAAATTGCACCCAAACATTTTCTCCCAGAAGATTCTTACCATATTGTTTCTTAGATTGCTGTCAGGACGAAGGTAATACAGGAATTCACGAAGTCCCTGGATCTCTCCACGCCTGATAGCGATACCCAGTGTGCCCCCCAGAAAGGGCAGGAGACGCTGAGTGTGAAATACCGGTGAGGTGGCCCAAGCTTCACTTGCAATCCACTGCCTGCCTGTTACATTTTGCAATGCCACCTCATCCATCAATGGTAACAAGTAGGCTTCTGTGGAGAACACCACCACCACTCTAGCTGTAGAGGCCTGAATCACTGCCAATATATTGTGAATATCTCTAAGGTTATTATCACGAGGTAGCATTTCAGAAAAGTCAACACACCCTCCAAATAGCTGCACATCTTGGTGGAATGACTGAGAGGCATGGATACCATAGTCGTCATCACTGTAGAGCAGACCAACCCAAGTCCATCCAAAATGCTTTAAGATCTGAACCATAGCCCGCACCTGGAAGGCATCACTAGGGATCGTTCTGAAGAAAGAGGGGTACTTTTTCCTGTCACTCAAACAGGAGCAGGTTGCAAAGTAGCTAACCTTATAGAAGAGACATATATGAGCAGCAATTTTTTGTTTCGGTACATTATGAGATTTCTCACTCATGCAGTTGAGAAAGAAATATTATATGCAGTCTTTAAAGTTTTACTTATTAAAATTAAATTTAAAATCAAACAATAACAAAACTGTAGCAGTACACGTTTTAATTGTTATTATTATTTTTAATCTTGAAAATGTTATATTCACACTTACCATAGGCACTCTAAACAGCCCCAGTACACTGGAGATTGCAATTGAGTGAGTAGATCCAGGATCCCCCACAACAGCAATCACTGGTGGTGGGCCGGCACAGTTTACGTTGGAGAAGGACTCCTCTGTCCCACTAACCAGAGCTGTGGCAGCTCTGAATGCCACTCCCAACTTCACACAGTTGTCATAGAGATAGTAACCAAGAGTGATGTTAGGAAGCAGGTTTGGATTCTTATTGATCTCATCTATCGCAAAGACCATAGTCTGAGCCTGCTGGAAACTTGCCATATCAAACCTATAAAAATCAAGAAAATATATGATATAATAGTTTTTTTGTTTTTTTTTAAGAAATCCTCCTTAGGTAAATGATATACTCTTTATTGAATTTATAGAAACTGATTTTGATGCAGCTGTCTGCCAAAAACCTGCTCTAAATGAAGCAACTAGGTGAATAATAACAACAAAAAAAAAGAAAGGAAGCAAGGAAATTATTAATAACAAAAGAGTCAAACAGCTTTTTCCATTAGTTTTCTTCATTTGATCTTTTATAGGACTTACTGCTCACAGTATGGAGGTTCTGGCTCTTTTCTGAAGCTCAGCTCTGGGAAAATTGTGAGGAAATGAACTTCAAACAGGCCTCCAATTATAAGATCTCCATCCTGGAACATCCCATTCAACTTGAAGTGTCCCTGGAGCTGACAGATGCCTGAACTAAGGACTGAAGCTGAGATACAGTTAAAGGACAGATATAAGCAGATTTTAAGAGTGATCCACATCTCTATCTATCTCCTTCTACCCACATGAGGGCCAGCTAGATATTTATAATAAATACTGTGTGGGTGTTGCTTTAAAAAAAAAAAAAAAACAGTTGGTGCCAAGTGGACCACCCAGGAAATCAGGAGATACCTTTTACCTTTTATATTTAAATTATAGTTTGATGAATGGCAACTTAAATATGCCACTTGTTTTAGTCTTTGCTGTCATTGCATTACTGATGAGCTCATACAACTGTTGACTAATGGTAAAATTAGTCACCGTTTTTCCATTTGACATATCATATTGTAGATAGATCAGACAAAATTAGACAGGTGTATTCCTACCTTTCTAGATTTCCCTCTAGATGGCAGTATATTCCTAGATATTACAACTAGATTTCAGTGAATAGCAGTATTAGTAGCTTTGTAGTTATAACAAAAATTTGGGGCACACAGCCATTTCATAGTAGGTGTATAGTTTAACAGAAAACATCACATAGCAACCACTCTTTATTTCTAATCTTACTGTTTCATTAGATGACCACATGAGTCAGTAGATTTTAGATTATTAAAATGATGGGTGTTACATTGTTGGGCTCTGAGGGGATTACCATCATTGTATGATGTAATTATCTCAATATTTTTGTAATTGACATTTGATTCTGTTGTGGTTTCCTGGAAAGCCTGTTATCATGTACACATTGGCTTGATAAGAGTAATATTTATATTCATAGTCTGTTCTATTTGAATACAGATTTGCCACTGTTAGTGTATGGTGCCAGTGTTTCTTTGGCCTACTGTAGTAGTTTCAGCTGAATCCAGCATTCGGTATTAATGATACCTTTTAGGCTTTTATCAGCAATGTTCTGACCTTGTGTTAATGTCACCCTGGACAACCAAAAGCAAACTGCCAGGTATACAGCATTTAGTTAAATTTAAAGGGGCACTGGAAGTTAAATATAATATATTCATGGTGCATTTGCTATTTTGGTCTGCACCAAGAAAAACTAAAAACTTAGAAGTCTTGTCATATGAATGAAAATCTATGCATGACTGTAGATGTTTTAGTCTCATTTTATTCTATTAGTTACTAGAGGATTCCCATCTCATGAATAAGCTTTTAGCTGGCCCTGACTATTCCATATGATTCATATTATTTATCTATTCATTCATTCATTCATTCATTCATCTATTTATGTATATATGTCAATGGAAATCAGTGAATTTATGAAATAATCTACAATCAATCTCAAAATTATTCATTTGTATATTTTAAAAATGAATGCAATAAATTTGCGTGTGCTTGTTTGTAATGTGCATTGTTTATTCTGTTTATTCAAGTGAAACAAAGACACTATCAGATATGCTTATCAGTTGGAGGTTTTCACAGCATGTAAATCTATTTATTTTGTGTAGCTCTTCCCATTATGGCTTTTTTAGTGTTTCTTTCCGGGTGTAAAATAATGATGTAGCACTTTGGGGCAAATATGGCCACCAGTAATCCAAAACTTGAAGCCAGGATGGCAAATATCTCCACAGCCACTGCATATTTTCCTGGTGAGCTCACATATGCTGGAACAAATGCAATCCACACAGCACAGAAGATCAACATGCTAAAAGTGATGAACTTTGCTTCATTAAAATTATCTGGAAGGTTTCTTGCCAGGAAGGCTAACAGGAAGCTTACTGCTGCCAAAAGTCCAATGTATCCCAGCAGCATAGAAAAACCAGCCACTGAGCCAATAGCACATTCATAGACTATAATAGACCTGATATATTGGCTGTTTTTATGAGGTGTTGGAGAGGCAGTTAATAACCAGATTGCACATATCACAACTTGGAGGGCTGTTAGGACCAGAACTGTGCATCTTTGTTGAGCTGCTCCAAACCATTTCATCGCACTTTTACCTTCTGGTAGAGATGACTTGAACACGGCTATTACTACCATAGTCTTGACCAGAATGCTGGAGACGCACAGGACAAAGCTTATGCCAAACACAGCATGTCTTAACTGACATGTCCACAACTGTGGCTGGCCAATGAACAGCAGCACACACAGAAAACACAGTTTGAGTGACAACAACAGCAGGAAGCTGAGTTCTGAATTGTTTGAACGTACTACAGGAGTTTTACGGTAATGAGCAAAGATGACTATCACAAGAGCACAGAAGCAGGTGCCAAGCAGGGCCACTGTGGTCAGAGAGATGCCCAGAGGTTCCCCATAGGACAGAAACTCCACTTCTTTGGGGATGCAATGATCTTTTACTGGGTTGGACCAGAAATCATTTGGACATGCTATGCACTCTGTGGCATCTGTGCTTAAGAAAGAAACAGAAAAAGATAAAAGGCACAACGAAGTGAGTTAATAGTTATAGTTAAATTTTATTGCTTTATTTTCAGAGCATAAAAATGATATATTTTACTATTTCTCACCTGTTGTATTAGAAATCTCTCCATCTGCACATGGCAGGCAGTCAAAACAGCATACAGGAAGGCCCTTCCTTGTGGCTCGCCTGGTGCCTGGGGGGCAGCTCTCACTGCACACAGACCTTGGGGGCTGAAAAAGACAGCAACTGTTGTTATTCAGGCAAGCACTGATATGTCTCTATTGTGTTTGCATGATCTGATGGTCTTGGGAATACACGGCACTATTATTTATTTACACTTCATTATTGTTTTATTTTAAATATTTAAATAGTAATTTGCACACAATTACGACATTTAAGATAAAACGATAAGTACTTTGTTTGTTTCAAAGTTCCAGTATATTGCTTCCTCATCGAGTGTCAGCACCTTTCCTGTTGCTGTCCCTTCATTTACCACACCAACTGTGCGGACAAATACTGATCCATCAGAGCTCGGCTGCCAGCTCAGTACATCATAGATGGCCAGAGCATCTCCATTCTTATCAAATGACACATGATCCCCAAAGCCTGTGGTGAAGTTCACTTTTTGTAGGTAGTGAACCAGCTGTACAATTTGTAGACAGGACAGTTGTTATATGTTTATCTGAAATTTGAATTAATATAGAGCACAGCATATTTTGCATTTCCACATTCAGCTCTTCTATATGCCTGGAGAGAATCTTCACTATAACTGTGTGTCTTACCTGCCAGGGTTTCAGGTTGGTTTTATCAGCACAGCTGTTCCCACTGAATGGCCCACTACCCTCCTCACACTTCATCAGGCCATGAAGTGCATGTGCCAGGGCATAAACTGCCTTATAGACATTGTAAGAGGCCCTCAGCTCTGATACATCAGTGTAAGGTGTGTCTGTGTTGCTCAGGTCCTCTTGCCCTGAACATATTCCCCCCCCCTCTCTGCCTTCATTGTCAAAATTGCACCCAAACACGTTCTCCCAGAATATTCTCACCATATTGTTTTGTGAGTTGTTGTCAGGACGAATGCGTAGCAGAAAGTTTCCAAGCCCCTGAATTTCTCCTCGTCGGATGGCAATACCCAGTGTACCCCCTAAGACAGACTTAAATCGTTGAGCAAGAAGCACAGGTGAGGTGGTCCAAGCCTCACTAGCAATCCATTGTCTGCCTGTGACATTTTTCAACAGCATCTCATCAACTATGGGCAACAAATAGCTTGAGGTCGAAAATACAACCACCACATTTGCTGTGGAGCCCTGAATGACTCCAACTATACGTTGTATTTCCTTGTGGTTGTTATCACTGGGCAGTATCTCAGAGAAGGCCACACACCCTCCAAACTGCTGCACATCCTGGTGGAAGGATTGAGCAGCATTGATTCCATAATCATCATCACTGTAGAGCAGACCAACCCACGTCCATCCAAAATGCCTCAAAATCTGGATCATAGCCCACACCTGGAAGGCATCACTGGGGATTGTTCTGAAGAAAGAGGGATACTTTTTCCTGTCACTCAAACAGGAGCAGGTGGCGTAGTAGCTAATCTAAATAGGAGAATGGAGAGCAGAGACAGAGAGATGCGACAAAGGTTAACCTAACGTCATCAGTGCTAAAGTCATTGTGTTAACTTTATTTATTTATTTATTGGTTTGAAGAAATACATTTGTGATAATTCAACACAATGTTCAGCTATTATTACTGAACATGTGATTACAACATAATATATATCCAAATATAATGTTATTAAAACAAATAATAATAAAAAAAGGTATACGGTTTACCGGTGTCTCTTACCATAGGCAGTCGAAACAGCCCCAAGACACTGGAAATTGCAATAGAATGAGTAGAACCTGGATCACCTATGATTCCAATTACTGGTGGTGGGCCTTTGCAGTTGAGGTCAGAGACGGTCTCCTCTGTCCCACTAACCAAAGCTGTAGCACCACGGAATGCCACTCCAAGCCTTTATATTTGTGTGTGTGTGTGTGTGTGTGTCCCTGGACCACAAAAGCAGTCATAAGGGTCAATTTTTTTAAATTGAGATTTATACATCAGAATATGAATTTAAACATACTGAAAGTGGTAACCAAGCGTGATGTTAGGCAGCAGGTTGGGATTGTTATTAATCTCATTGATAGCAAAAACCATTGTTTGTGCCTGCTGGAAGCCTGTCATATAGAAGCTGAAGAAGACAATACAAATGAAATTAGATCATTAACTACAATAATAATAATAATAATAATAATAATAATAATTATGTATATATATGGAATATATACATACAGTATATATATATATATATA
>NW_015631054.1:1540-7761 GCF_001515625.1 Sinocyclocheilus rhinocerous | reverse complement strand
AATATTTGGCTGAGGTACAACTATTTGAAAATCTGGAATCTGGGGGTGCAAAAAAGAAAAAATCTAAATATTGAGAAAATCGCCTTTTAATGTTGTTGAAATTAAGTTCTTAGCAATGTATATTACTAATCAAAAATTAAGTTTTGATATATTTGCAGTAGGGAATTTACAAAATATCTTCATGGAACACATATGCATACATTATACACACACACATACACATACATGCACACATAACATATATTACATATGCAGTGAATGATTTCAGTCCTGTAACCCATCATGTAATATGATATCAGTTGCTTATACTAAATTATCATCGACATTTTAGTGCCTATGTCAACATAAAAAAAAGCTATTCTATTTTCCAGTTATTGCCAGTTATATTAGGTTTCCTTCAGTGTGTATGGTCCTGACTCACAGCTCACAGTGTGGTAGTTTTGGCTCTGTTCTAAAGCTCAGCTCTGCAAATGCTTTGAGGTACTGAACTTCAAAGAGACCACCAATGAGAAAGTCTCCATCCTGGCACATCCCATTCAGCTTGAAGTGTCCTTGTAGCTTACAGGTACCTGATCTGGCCATCAAAACTACAGAGATATAATTACAAGACAGGAGCAAACAACTATAAAGAATTAACCACATCCCTCTCTCTTTTTCTGTTTATGTCACTCTTCACTCAGCTCACTCATTTATTATAAAGATTGTATGCGGCACATTTTTATAGAGCAGAAATGAGGACGTCATCTTTGTCATTCTGGGGACCTCGAACTCCACCAAGTATGACATTATTAATTAATCATTATAAAACAGAATATTAACAATATTTTAACTATATATATAGTTATAGTTATAGCTAAATTATAAATTATTATTAAATTAATTAATTAAATTATATAGTTAATATTTTGATTTACAATGATTAATTAATAACGTCATACTTTTTATTAGTTTGTATATTATCCTAAGGCCTGCCTCATACAACATGTGCTGTATTTAGAGATCATACTGTAGAAAATGAGAGATGAGATTTTTTTTTTTGATAAAGCTGTCATTTACGAAACCAATTACACAATTTTTTTTTCAAAGCACACACATTTCTCAGCTAAATTTAAAACTTTTCCACAATCTTGTATATACTACAATCTCATAAAATCTTGAACATATCTGAATGTTTTTACACTTACGTTGTAGATTGTTGAATCTGCATTTGAATATTGTCACCTTGGATTTGTGTGTGAATAGCTGTTTGGCTGTTTGGAATGGAAATCTAAGAAAAAATATAGTGCTTTTTATGTTTAGTGTTTAGAAATGGTATAAATCACAATTATATCTGTGTGTCTGTTGAAAAAAAAAAAAGAGACACATCTGATAAATTATTGACTATCTTTAATCTGACATCTAGATGGCACTTGTGTACTTGAAAGATCTGCCTAATCCTCCTGTGGTTATTACAGAAGCTATGAGCATTCCTCATTCTTTCCTTAGTGCTAATTACTAAGATTGTTGTGTGATGTGGCACAGTTCATGAGCCAAAGAGTATTACTAAAGTAGCTGACTATGCCCCCTGCGTGAACTCAGTGTAATCTCCATCTCTAATTATTTTTCTTTTAGGTTTGTTTAGTTTTGAGATAAGTAAAGATATCAGCTATTCAAGGGGTATTCAACTTGCATCATTCTTCATCATAATAAACCTTATTAAAAGTAGAAATTGTGAGAAACACAGGAACTATAAATAAAAATAAGTCCAGTTCGAATATAGTCCCAGAGCCCACACAGTCTTTATTATAAGCAGGGGTGGATCTATACAATTATTTGTAGAGTGGCAAAGGGGTGGCATAAGAACCACTAGCTTGTTTTCTTGTGGAGTTATGGCCTGACATACACATTTGTGTCTATGAATATGCAAAACAGTAGCATCACCACAAAGTAATCATCTACACTGCTTAAAAATAATTACAAATAAATAACAAAATGTCAATATCCAGGGCACCAAGTCAAGATGCTGTATATTAAACACATCAACAGATTCTGAATGTCTCTGAGATTATGAGAATAGTTCTATCATTACTACATAGAGAGGACCAGTAGTTTACTAGTTTTAATATTACATAGGCTACTTGGCTTACTTTTAGTGCATCAAGTTTAATTTGCTAACATTAGCAAGAAATGCTGAAATATCAAAGCACTGAGACTGGATCAGTTTTGCAAACAATGTTTCAAAGTTTCTGTTATTATCTGCATCTTGATGTTATGGAAGGTCAACAAGAACCCCTAACAACCACCCAGAAGCTAGCTTAGCAATGCATACTGGGTGCCATACATTGATACATTAATCAGCTAGTTAACTAAACATGCTTTGTTAGAAATGTGCACTGTGTGTGTACTTACCAAATAGGATATAACATTGCAAACTGATAGCGATGGAATTAAAAAAACAAAAACAAAAAAAAACCCGGAAAGCAACATCAAGCACCTTGTCTGTTTGTTTGTTTATTTGTTTTGAAGACCAGAATTCAATATGCAAAGTGCATTAAAAATAGCTTGATAGCTTATGTGCCCCTCCATCTCCACCCCACCATTCTTCCTAATTTGATTCATATGCAACATAAAATATGTTTGACCTGATTGTACCTGATGTATGAAACCTAAAAACAAAAAAAAAACCAGCCACCATCCAGCCACAGGCGGACATCAGACAGGAGGGCCAATCGAAGAGGAAGAGGTGCAGGATCTGCCCAGCTGCCAAAGACAGAAAAGTCAGCAGCTGGTGTTTCCAGTGCACCAGGTCTGTGTGCAAGGAGCACAAATGTGTAGTTGTCATTTGTGAGGCTTGTAAGCACTGAGCTGGCAATTTGAGATGGCACTGTACCCGTGTGATTTTATTTTGTTATTTTTTTTTTTCTTTTACTTGGTCACATTTACTACAATTTACTACAGTTAGACTACAGTTCAATTTTAGTGTTATCAGTTATCAGTGATGTATATGTTATGTGTGACAAAGTGGCAAATTGGGGCAAAGTGTTGCTATAAATAACTGCTAACATGATTATTTTGGTAACACTTTACATTAAGATTCCCTTTATAAAGGGTTTACAAAGGTGTTCATAAATGACTAATAACTCATTTACAAATGAATGAATTAATGAATGATGCATTTATATAGCGCTTTATTGTGTATTGTTGTACACCCAACGCGCTTTACAATCATGAGGGGGGGTCTCTCCTCAACCACCACCAGTGTGCAGCATCCACTTGGACATCCACTCCTCACCACACACCAGCTACAGGTGGAGAGGAGAGAGAGTCATAGAGCCAATGAAGTGGATGGGGATTATTAGGAGGCCATGATAGACAAAGGCCAGAGGGGCAATTTGGCCAGGACACCGGGGTTTCACCCCTACAAATGCATTATAAATAATTGATAAGCAGTTATAAATGCATGAATAAAAAGGGTGATTTTATGCAATACCTGCCAAATAGTGAGCCATTTTTAACTTTCATGTTATAAATGCATAATAAATACATTTATTAATACTTATTTCACTCAAAACCAGATTCCTGATTTATTTCATGATGCAGTAAAAAGTTATTATTATAGCAAGACTGAAGGGTGATGTATTTATGGTTTTCTCATTTACATCTCATGACTCGTGTCACTTTCTTACAATGTTTCTTACCAGAATCTACTGTTTACCTTACCCATGATTCTCCGCAAAAGGTCACGATGCCTATCCACAGCAATGATTAGAAACTGATATATTTTGTTTATCAAGATGAAATTATCAAATTTTATTTTATTTATTTATTTATTTTTTTCATCGCTTTTTAGACCATGAGGGTTGCATCAACTGTAAGCATAAGCGACGATAGGGAGCTCCCAACACAGGGTCTTGGGACAGCACAACCATGACTTGATGAGATATTAGTATTGAAAATTTTAATTCAAATATTACCTGTGAACCTTAATGTAATGAACCATGTATTAATGATTTATAAATGTTAACCTGTGAAAGTGCACCTTAATGTAAATCTGTGAACAATTTATTAATGAGCTATAAACGTTAATAACATCTAAAAGTGAACCTTAATGTAAAGTGATCACTTTTTAACCATTTATTAATGAGCTATAAACGTTAATAACCTGTGAAAGTGCACCTTAATGTAAAGTTAACATCTGTGAACCATTTATTAATGAGCTATAAACTTTAGTAACCTTTGAAAGTGAACCTTAATGTAAAGTGAACACTTGTGAACCATATATTAATCAGTTATAAATGTTAATAATCTGTGAAGGCGAACCTTAATGTAAAGTGAACATCTGTGAACCATTTATTAATGACCATATTAATGAGTTATAACATGATATTACAACGCTTAACACAAATTAATACAAACACTTAATGTCGCTTAAGGTACCAAGATAGTGATAAAGACAAAATTGTACAGCATACTTTGCGATATGCACATAAGCCCAACATGTGAATGCAACGTTTTAATTTACACATTAAGTGTTTTCCTCTCAAATAAATAATGTTTAATGCACCGAAACAGTGATATTAAAAGACCACATTCTGTACACACCTTACTAATAAAGCATACTATGTGCAGAAAATAAAAACAAAAAAACAACTGATGACCTACAATATGAACCTATAAATACTGTCTGTCTTAATGCGTAAGCGTTTTCTTCATTACGATTTTCTAAAGGGAGGAAAACGCTTTGCGTGTATTTAAACAAGTTGTGTTAATATTCTGGGCTCATATGCATGTCTTTTACCATCACTGTCTTACTACATTAAACCAGCATTTTAAAATGATACAGAACTGTTCACAAGCAATGATTTATAATGCATTTGTAAGTGAGTTATTTGTCATTTATGAACCCTTTTATAAATCCTTTATAAAGGAAACTTTAATGTAAAGTGTTACCATTATTTTAACAAAATGTAAAAATATTTATTCTTTTGTTTTATCACACTTACATTGATGGGCCATTTTTGACCCATGTGTGTAAACTTGATGTAGTAACACAAAACTAAACTAAATTAAAATAATAATTTGTTTTAATTGAAAACAAGATATTTAGAATATTCTAATACTAATTCTAATTCAAATTCTGGATAATAAAATTCATAGATCAGGGAATATTAAATGCTGAAATAAACTGATTTCAAAAGATGAAACCAAAAAAATCCCAGCCATGCATGAAATAACATAGAAACTGAATATAGGTCATATTTGTCAGGATCACCAACTGGAGTGCCCATGAGCTCCACCAGTGGGCACTCCATCCCTGACTTTTGCCATTCACCCTGGACTACATTCCCCATAATCCTTTGCCGGACTCATCGTCTATTGCATCGCCTGTCACTCATTAGATCTCATCATCAGTTCACAGCTGTCTCACATTAGAAGGACTTTAAAAGATCCACACACACTCGAACACTTTGCTGGTTCTGTTTCGGTTTGGAGTCTAAGGGGTTCAGTGTGGAGGACGGAGGAGCTGAACACGCAGCGCCAACCGATACCTGGACTCTTGATGGCTTCAGAATTGAGACAGAATAACTAATATAATAAAATAAAATCCTGATTGCACAATAGCACAGTAGGTGGCGATATGCGCAAAGATTGCAACTCGTCATAAAACCAAGAAGAAGAAGAAGAACACTTTGCTGGTTTAGCCTGTAATGATTCCTAGTTTCTGTGATCCTGCCCGTGTTTCCTTGTTTTGCCTTTGTGTATTTTGGATCTTGGACTGTTTATCTGGTTTTTATGATTGTTTTGCTGCCTGCCCTGACCATTGCCTGTTTACGGATTACTCTTTGTCTTTGCCTGGGATATTATTGTTTGCTGGTACTGGACCCTGCCTGTCCAACCTGGTCTCACAGAATTCCGTGTAATGACCACAGACCATGACATCCGAATCCGTGGTGGCATCACGGAATCGCCGAAAATTCCGTGATGGGCTCACAGAAGTGATACCAATGTAAGTCAGTGACAGGCATCAGCCGTGGTCCACGCACGGATAACCGGATTCAAATATAACTGCATCGGAGTCATTCTTTTTACGTGGTCCACACACGGATCCACTGGTTCAACACCAGCGCTGCCTCAGTTGACGTCATTTTCTAATTTGGAAACGTAAGCCTATGACTTTAAATATTCTGGGCTTTTTTAGACCTACTTCAAAAATACTTCACGTGAAATATTTTTTCACCATG
>NW_015631054.1:0-459 GCF_001515625.1 Sinocyclocheilus rhinocerous | reverse complement strand
TTGAGCAGTTTAGAATGGGCATTTCAGGCCACAGAAACCAAATCAATAATTTAGGCTACGCAACATGTAAAAGGAAAACATAAAAGGGAAAAAAAGCACTGTCCAGAAAAAGGTTGATTACAACACCAAAGAGCTAGGCTGGTTTGTGTGGTGCCAGAATGCATGCTCAACCACAGTGTTGGCACTCTGTTACACTGCCCTTCCTCCTTTGGGAAGTGCACTTTTCCATAGACATTGTCAATGGAAAAGGTTTAAACTCTTAATTTTAATCACTCTGACTGAATAAATAGTTTTTGTTTGGGTTTGGGAAGTGCATCCATGTGCTTCACACAGTCTGATATAGTACAAAACAAGATTGTTAACACTGAGCAATTTTTTGGTCCACAAAATTATTACATGTTTATTCACTGCATGGTTTTGGTTAAATGTAACAAGTAAATAACTATTGTGTACTCCAAT
>NW_015631053.1:759118-760711 GCF_001515625.1 Sinocyclocheilus rhinocerous | reverse complement strand
ATTAATCGAAAAATCTATTTTTTTTGCCCAGCCCTAATTATAATGGCTTTCTTTCGTGTTGTAGAATACAAAATAGCAATTGATTTACATTTGAGATACAGGTTTTTACAAAAATAAAAGATAAAATGATAAACCTCACAATTGAGCCTTTAAACTGACTTTATGACTCAGAAGTATAAACTATGTTAATTTAAAACTGGATTTTCGCACTGGTCTGAACAAAAACAGCAGACGGTCTTATTGAAAATGCACATTCATTCTCTGCCAGCAGGAGGCGCTTTAGAGCGGCAGAAATACAGCGGTTTCCCCGGTAACGGCAGTAAACAAAGCAGCAAAACGCGACTCGATCAGATAAAATTAAAACGCCGTCAACACTTTTCTGAAGACAGTCAGTTCCCTTCAGAGATTCATTCATATAAAATCTTGAATTAGTGAGAATGAGAAAGCTTTGTTCGATTTCTCTATATAATTTAGTCGCTGTTTGAATAACGATGGAGATTTAAGCGTAACTTCTTTGGATCGCGCGTGTACGTACAGTACAATGTTTCCCTTTTGTCTCCCACACACAAATGCCAATGTTATGATGTGTGTGTGTGTTTGTCAGAAACCGGATGAGCGGCCGAGCTTCACTGAGCTCTCGCTGATGATCACAGACGAGCTGGAGGCCGACGGACCCGCATCATGAGCTCTGATTGGACGCCTGACGCTCCAATCAGCGCGCTCCTCATGAGCTCATGACGGCTTCGCAACGGCTCGGGGCCGCGCCGTGGATCCAGATCTTCACCGGCCGTGCAGAAGGGCGCCGGGCCCCAATGAGACGCTCCAGCGCTTGATTCCTCCTCATATGAACCTGTATTTATGACTGTGACCGAGTCAGTCTGAATGTACGTGTGTCGATCTGCTGTAAAGTGTCAAATAAACCTCAGACGAGTGTTGATGGAGTCGGTGTCACTGAACTCACACACACACACACTCACTCACACACATACAGTACACACACACACACAATCAGACACATACACTCACACAGACACATACAGTACACACACACACACAATCAGACACATACACTCAGACAGACACATACAGTACACACACACACACACAATCAGACACATACACTCACACAGACACATACACTCACTCACTCACACACACACATACATACATACACTCACTCACTCGCACACAAACAGACACATATACTCACACACACACTGTATTTTCCTCATCATTAATTCATAAACACTGACGCTAATCAGATGTGCCTCCTGATATCTGAGCGAACACACACACACACTCCTGTCGCTGCAGGTGTCGGTCGGTGATGTTGGGACACACAATCACACACACACACCCAGACAGACACATACAGTACACACACACACACAATCAGACACGTACACTCAGACAGACACATACAGTACACACACACACACAGACACATACACTCACTCACACACATACAGTACACACACACACACAATCAGACACATACACTCAGACAGACACATACAGTACACACACACACAATCAGACACATACACTCACTCACACACACACACAATCAGACACATACACTCACTCACACAC
>NW_015631053.1:755280-757826 GCF_001515625.1 Sinocyclocheilus rhinocerous | reverse complement strand
TCACACAGACACACACAGTACACACACAACCAGACACACACACTCACACATACAGTACACACACACACACAACCAGACACGTACACTCAGACAGACACATACAGTACACACACACACACACAATCAGACACATACACTCACACAGACACATACACTCACTCACTCACACACACACATACATACATACACTCACTCACTCGCACACAAACAGACACATATACTCACACACACACTGTATTTTCCTCATCATTAATTCATAAACACTGACGCTAATCAGATGTGCCTCCTGATATCTGAGCGAACACACACACACACTCCTGTCGCTGCAGGTGTCGGTCGGTGATGTTGGGTTCCTCGTGACTGAAGGTAAGACAAACTCAAACTCACACTCAGAAAGCAGAAGGAAGCTGACCGGAAGGATGTGGCTCGTGTAGAAACATCAGTTCTTGAGAAAGCGCCTCTGATCTGCACGTGACGCGCGTCAGACGCTCGCGTGTGTGTCGCGACGTGCGTTATGCTGTTTGAGAAGCAAATATGAGCGTTTCCTCTGCAATTACCTCATAGCACATCACGGAGACTCTATATGTCACGCTGCATTACATCTGCAATACTACGTCTATAGGACGTTTCCTATCAGATGTCAAATAGACGTTTAGAAGAGGTCTTTAAGATGTTTATGATTTAAAACTGACATCTTACAGTCGTCTATCAGAAGTGTGTACACAGCAGATGAAGAGATGTTTAACAGACCTCTCGCAGACGAACCTGTGCTCTCTGGGTTATTCAGTTCACCCAAAAATGATCATTCTGTCATCATTTACTCGCCCTCGGGTCGTTCAAACTAGTCTTCTGTGGAAAACAAAAGAAGATATTCTGAGAAATGACATCAGCTTAAGTAAATGATGATATTTGAGTGAAATGTCCCTTTAAAGCTCATTCTCAGGAAATGTTTGGACTGTTAGGGTTTCTTCTGAACTTCCCAGAAATCATGTTTTCGGACTCAAACTGTGATCAGACAGACACTGAAGGACCATCAAGCCCAAACCAAGAAGACTGATTCTTCAACTGTTACCCACAATCCTAAATATGTGCTCAGCAGTGCTTCTGTTTTCACATTAATAACCTTAATGCACCATTTCAGTGCAAACGTGTCTAAAAGCGGCCTGGTAAAAATCAACACTTCACATAATTCACAGTCAGTGATGGAATTAAACCTAAATAGTAATATTTAAAAAATAATAAAAACTAATTAAAATGACATAAAATTAATAAAAAAAAAATGTAAATGAAAATTGAAAATATAAAGAAGCTAATTCCAGATATAAACAGCAACTATAGCAGTATATACAGTAAATAATACTAAAATAACACTGGTGACTAATGAGGTCTGAGAGCTTGTTCTTAAAGGGAAAATGGGTTTGAACAACATTTATGAAGCATTTTATGAATTAACATCCACAACTTAAATGGATTATTTTTATCCTTTTAAGCAGGATTAGATTAATGTAATCATATCCGATCCAGTTAAATGTAGGCCTGAGATGGTGATGGAGAAAGTTGTGTGAGCGTGAGAATGGCGTTCAGGTTCAATGTCAGATGTTATAACGGCTTGTTCTGTAACTCAATCTCCCTTCAGCATTAAAGATTCATCCCTCAAATTTGTAGGATGTTCAATGATTCATGTGCTGGAAAATCCTTAACGTGACGTCGATATTCAGCAGAATGGATTATTATTTTGATACAAACCACACTCACAGGAACAAACTAAAGCCCTAAAATGAACACCACTTCCTCAAACACACACACATCCTGTCAGCCGTTATGATAGCCGTGTGTGTTTGTGTGCGTGAGTGTGTGTGTGTGTGTGTTTGTGAGTGAGTGTGTGTGTGTGTGTTTGTGAGTGAGTGTGTGTGTGTGTGTTTGTGAGTGAGTGTGTGTGTGTGTGTTTGTGAGTGAGTGTGTGTGTGTGTGTTTGTGAGTGAGTGTGTGTGTGTGTGTGTGTGTGTGTGTGTTCAGATGTCCCATCATCACTCCCGTGTGACGTTTCATCATGTGATCGGGAAGGCGGCGGTGAAGGGGCGGTGCTACCACGGCCTGTCAATGACACGCAGCGTCCAGGACAACCAATTCTGTGCTGTCAATCCACGCTTCATCGCCATGGTGACCGAGTGTACAGGAGGCGGGGCCTTCATTGTCATTTCCATCCGTCAAGTAAGGCCACACCCCTTTGACCCAGCCCTGCTCTGATGAAGTGTGTGTGTCAGCGTGTGTGTGTGTGTGTGTGTGTTTCAGACGGGCCGTGTGAGTCCTCTGCAGACGCGGGTCTGCGGTCACAGCGCTCCTGTGCTGGACATCAAGTGGGACCCGTTTAACGACCTGCGCCTCGCGTCCTGTTCGGAGGACTGTACGGTCAGTTTCCATGGCGAACTGTTCAGGTGTGCTGTGCACATGGTCTCCATGACAGCAGCGGTTGTGTGTTTGTGTGTGTGTGTGTGTGCAGGTGAAGGTGTGGGACATTCCTCCGAACGGACTGATGGACGATCTGA
>NW_015631053.1:740182-755201 GCF_001515625.1 Sinocyclocheilus rhinocerous | reverse complement strand
ACACACACACAGACACTCTCTCAGTCAGTCACTCACACACACACACACACACACACACAGTGATGCCGCTGTGAGCCTGCGAGAGCGTGAGGAAACATCATGTGTGACCGCATGTTTACAAAGAACCATTCAGTCCAACAAACCAGAGACAGAAGATGTGCAGGAACCTTCCGAGACATTATGTCTCATCACAAGCAGAACACTGTCTTCATTGGGTCACACTCTGCAGGTTTCATGAAGGTAATTTAAGATTTCTAAGACCTTTCTATGAAATATCTGCCAATAGGCTCAGAAAGATCATCTTAATTCAAAGGGAAACTTGTCTTCATTCACCACTGACAGATATTTGTTCTTGTTTTCATAAATTCACTTCATTTTGTTCAGTTTCATAAGACCTCATATCTTTATGCTGCATCTCCAGTAGATGTATCTTGAATTAAGGAAGTTTAGATATTTGTACTGGAAAACAAGACAAAAATACTGAGGAAGAGATTCATTTAGCAGTTCATGCTACATTTAATGTGATGATTTTATTAATTTAAGACTTACTGCTATGATTTAAGGCCTTTTAATGATTTAATTTGTGAAAGGGTGAATTAAGACTTTTTATAACCTTTTAAGACCCACAGAAACCCTGTAAGAGCTTCAAAACTTTACTAAACTTTCACTGAAGATTAATAATTGGTCCCAAACCAAATATGAACATAAAAATGCATATTTTCTGTGAAATGTTCTTGTTTATAGAACTATGTTGGCCTGTCACTAATTGAAGAACAAATATATGTGATATAAAATTTAAGAATAAAAGTTACAAAATTAAGTTAATAGCATATTTTGTTGTAGACAGCTTCTCTTGTATATAATATATTAATACATATATATATCTCTCTAAGAGCTTCAAAACTTGATCATCATAAAGTTTAATAATTGGGCCTAAAACATTGCTGAAACAAGCATTACTAAAAATGAGTGCTGTCATAATATATGTTATGCATAATATAACATGCATAATATATGTGTGTGTTCTGTGTATATTTATTATGTATACATAAATACACACAGACAGTATATATTTTGAAAATATTTATATGTATTTACATATCTATATTTATATTCTTATAATTTATATTATAAATAAATATAACCTATTTTTCTGAAATATATACATGCATGTGTGTGTATTTATATATACATAATAAATATACACAGTACACATGCATATATTATGTAAACAAAAACTTTTATTTTGGATGCGATTAATCACGATTTGACAGCACTACTAAAAATATTTCCTATAAATTATTAATAAATAACTTAAATATATGTATTTCATTTCATTTAAAAAGATTTTTAGAAGTTTAAATATTGAATTCATAGTATTAAAAATGCCTATTTAATTATATGTCTCCATGTCAAAATATAAATAAAAAATTAGGCTTCCACTGTAAGTGACATGAACAAAACAGACAATTAAACGGTTAATCACAGTTATTATTTGTTTGACAATCGTCAGACTTCATGCTTGGTGACAGGTCTAGTCATGTGATCCTGCAGTTGTTCTGTTGTGTCTCATTATCTATTCCCGGACGAGATATTTATCACTATTCTCAGGGCAGAGCTTCAAACACACTGCACAGATAATATTACATACAGTCAGTGTGACATCTGTAATGCCAATTCCAGATCACAGATCATTCCTGACCTTGGTCCCTGCCGGCGGTCAGTCTGAGGATCTCCTCTCTCAGTCCGGCCATCTCCAGCTCGAGCTCTCTGTTCCTGCATTCGGCTTTGTGCAGACGTCTGGAGAACATCAACAGCACTGTATTTACTAGCAGTACATCAATACTACTGCGCAATCATCCACTGTTCACTCTAACAAATGTCACAAAGACAAAAATCTAAAATACTATGAATTACCATATAATTTACAGTGAAAAAAAGTAAAATTACATGACATACACAGACACACATACATACATACATATATATATATATACTGTATATCATAAACTGTAAAAAAAACTTCTTTCCAGAAAAGTGAAGCCAAAACATCCCAGTATGGCCGCTGTCATCTTGCGCCAATGATGTCATTTGGAGCCCGAGTCTGCACAGTAGCGATTCATTTGGAGCTTGAGTCTGCGTAGTAGTGATTAATTTAGAGCTTGAATCTGCAGAGTAGTGATTCATTTAGAGTCTGAGTCTGCACAGTAGTGATTAATTTGGAGCTTGAGTCTGCGTAGTAGTGATTAATTTGGAGCTTGAGTCTGCGTAGTAGTGATTCATTTAGAGCTTGAATCTGCACAGTAGTGATTCATTTAGAGTCTGAGTCTGCACAGTAGTGATTCATTTGGAGCTAGAGTTTGCGCAGTAGCGATTCATTTGGAGCTTGAGTCTGCGCAGTAGTGATTCATTTGGAGTCTGTGTCTGCACAGTAGTGATTCATTTGGAGCTTGAGTCTGCACAGTAGTGATTCATTTGGAGCTTGAGTCTGCATAGTAGTGATTAATTTAGAGCTTGAATCTGCAGAGTAGTGATTCATTTAGAGTCTGAGTCTGCACAGTAGTGATTAATTTGGAGCTTGAGTCTGCGTAGTAGTGATTAATTTGGAGCTTGAGTCTGCGTAGTAGTGATTAATTTGGAGCTTGAGTCTGCGTAGTAGTGATTCATTTAGAGCTTGAATCTGCACAGTAGTGATTCATTTAGAGTCTGAGTCTGCACAGTAGTGATTCATTTGGAGCTAGAGTCTGCACAGTAGCGATTGATTTGGAGCTTGAGTCTGCGCAGTAGTGATTCATTTGGAGTCTGAGTCTGCACAGTAGCGATTGATTTGGAGCTTGAGTCTGCGCAGTAGTGATTCATTTAGAGTCTGAGCCTGCACAGTAGTGATTCATTTGGAGTTTGAGTCTGCGTAGCAGTGATTCATTTAGAGCTTGAGTCTGCACAGTAGTGATTTGTTTAGAGCTTGAGTCTGCGCAGTAGTGATTCGTTTAGAGCTTGAGTCTGCGCAGTAGTGATTCAGTTGGAGCTTGAGTCTGCACAGTAGCGATTCATTTGGAGCTTGAATCTGTGCAGTAGTGATTCATTTGGAGTCTGAGTCTGCACAGTGGCGATTCATTTGGAACTTGATTCCACACAGTGAACATTTATTTAGAGCCCGAGTATGCACAGCAGTGATTCATTTGGAACCCAAGTCTGCGAAGTAGTGTTTTATTTGGAGCTCGAGTCTGTGCAGTAGCGATTCATTTGAAGCCCAAGCCTGCGCGGTAGCGATTCGTTTGGGAGTCTGAGTCTAAACAGTAGTGATTTGTTTAGAGCTTGTGTCTGCACAGTAGTGATTCCTTTGGAGCTTGAGTCTGCGCAGTAGCGATTCATTTAGAGCTCATGTCTGCGTAGTAGCGATTCATCTAGCGCTCGAGTCTACGCAGTAGTGATTTGTTTAGAGCTTGAGTCTGCGCAGTAGTGATTCATTCATGACCTATACTGCAGCCAGCCACCAGATCAAAATGTTTTGGCTTCACTTTTTAGCATTTATTATCAGATATGACTGTAATAGTTGAGTGTATGTTGTTGTACCTCTGTAGCTCGTAAGTGTGTGCGTCGCTCTGCTCCGTCTCTGCGCTGCTGCTGATTGGCTGGGGTTTGTTCTGCTCAGCAGGAAGTGACATCAGCTCAGCGGTGATGGATTCTCTGAGCCGCCACACCTGATTCTGCAGCACATTCACATTCACACTGACATCTGATTCAGACTGCTGCTAGATGAAGATCACTAATGTGAATAGTTCACGCCTCTGTAAATTTGTACATTTCATAAAAAAAATCAAAAATATATAAAAACATAATTTTTGATTAGTAATAAGTTAATTTATTTATTCTTTCATTTTATTATAATGTGTCTTGTTGTTGTTGATTTCATATGTATGCACTGGAAGGTTCATTACCAAAAAACAATCATTAGCCCTATTCGCACAGGATTAGTATTATCTGGGGACCTCGTGTGATTTAGAAATGAAATCATGGAAATAAATCTCTTTCTAAATGTACATCAAGAAGATTACTTATTGTGGTTCATTTTTTAATAAACCCATGTTAAATTGTATAAGTTTCATGACTTCAATTAATAAGTCATGCTATTAGATTATTACATTTTATTTAACCATTAAAATGGAATCCAGAAAAGTTCAAACAAAATCAAAAATTGAATCCAGCAAAATTAAAACGGGGGAAAAAAATCAGAATTTGGGAAAATTACAATGTATTTTATAGGGCTCTAAACTGTAAAATGTTATAGAACCATTAAAAAGGAATCCAGAAAAAAAGTGCATTTGGTAAAATAAATAAATAAATAAAACACATTTCATAAAGCCCTACTTACATTTAATGTTTTTCAGAATTTTTTTTATTTTTTTCCCAAATTCTCTGTTTTGAATTCCATTTTAATGGCTTGATTTAATTTGAATAATTAGAAAGCACATCTAATCCACTGAATTCATAAATCTTTATCAATTAAAATTTTTAACAATAACAGCGTCCTATGAAATTTGTATTTTTTTCCCCTCCAGAAATTCTGTGTGGTCAGTTTGAATTTCTCTGGATTTTATGATGTAATACATATTTACAGTAAATTAAATTTTTATGACTGAATTTCATGATTTTGTTGATGTTTTCATCGATCAGTGTTCACCGTACCAGTTTTCCCTGCAGGTGGAGCAGATCTCTATCCTGCTGCTGGTTGATCTCCATCATGATGTCTCTGCTGCGGTCCAGTGCTCCCGTCTCTCTGTACGGCACAGCAGAGTGAGAACATCTTATGGTGTGTGTTCACACCAAACGTGAATTTAATAATTCGCATGACTAGATTACATACAACCTCAATGCAAATATGCAAATAGAGGTGAATTCGCACTGGGCGACGCAAATGACGCGAAATGCGTGAAACACACAATATTCGCCTAAATCCAGAGGTCACGTTAACCGAAAATTTTCCATCATTGACAGAATTTTTTTTTAGCAGTGACCGAAAAATCTGAAGGCCGTCCGTCACTTTGACAGATTACACTGAGGGTGATCTATTGTAATTTATAACTGTAATTCCCACCCTGTCCAGAGTGGCAGCAGAGCGCAGGATCATCAGCTCCAGAACAAAAGTAAAACTGTCACGAGTCTTTTGCTATGCATTTGATTACGCACAGGCGAGTATCCAGTTTAAGCTACAGCGATCTATCACGCCATTTGCTTGAATTTCCTAATAAAATGGACATAAATTTGAAATCTGAGACTTTGTTTCATATCAAAAGTAACAACGCACAAAGCTTAGCCTATTGTGATTTATTGGACATTCATCAACTGAAAACAGAGTCGATTGGAATTTAAGAATCGATATTGGTTCATAAAAATGAGAATCTATTAAAATCGAGAAATCTTTTTTTTTTTTACCAAGCCCTAGCATATTTTGTTGTTTTTAGTGTCTTGAACATGAAAAGTGACGCACAGTCTCTGTTCATCGGTTCTCTTCATAAATAAATAAATGCATATGCCTATATGCTCGTCCTGTAGGTTCATTATTAAAAATGAACAAATGTGAAAAAAATCAAATTAAATGTGTTATTATAATTAAAATATAAAAAATTTAAATGACGGGTAATAATAGATTATGACGGAATTTTTACGACCCTGTCCGTCAAAATGACTGACAATGTTAAAGTCTAACGCAACCTCTGCCTCAATCGTGTCTAGCGCGCAAGTTCAAAAATTTCACCTCGAGCAGAAAATTTGCATGACGCATTCTCGCGCGAGCTAGGCCTAATTGACACGTCCAGTTGAATCAGAAAATGGAAGAGAACATTATTGTAGCCGTCTGTGGGAACCCCGAAATTTATGATATAGGTCTGGAGCATTAAAAAAAAATCAGTTGTAGTGGTAGTTGTATTTTATTAGCATGGCTACAGAGATGCTGCTATCAATTAAAAAAAATGTCAGTAGCTATGTTTCCATCCAAAGATGCAAATTTCACTTATGCGCAAAACTGGAATATCGCATAAAACATTTGCGAATAAAGCACCGTTTCCATCCAACGAGTCAAAGAGAACAAAATCGTCACTTCCTGATAAACTGGCACTAAATATCTCTAAGAAAACTAGGAGAAGCCACTGAATATAATAAGTTTCATAATATTTATTTATAATATAAATTATATGAATATAAATATAGACATGTAAATACATGTAATTATTTTCAAAATATATACTGTATGTGTGTGTGTGTATTTATGTATGCATAATAAATATGCACAGAACACACACATATGTTATGCAAACAAAAACTTTTGTCTCTGTTCATCGGTTCTCTTCATAAATAAATAAATGCATATGCCTATATGCTCGTCCTGTAGGTTCATTATTAAAAATGAACAAATGTGAAAAAAATCAAATTAAATGTGTTATTATAATTAAAATATAAAAAATTTAAATGACGGGTAATAATAGATTATGACGGAATTTTTACGACCCTGTCCGTCAAAATGACTGACAATGTTAAAGTCTAACGCAACCTCTGCCTCAATCGTGTCTAGCGCGCAAGTTCAAAAATTTCACCTCGAGCAGAAAATTTGCATGACGCATTCTCGCGCGAGCTAGGCCTAATTGACACGTCCAGTTGAATCAGAAAATGGAAGAGAGCATTATTGTAGCCGTCTGTGGGAACCCCGAAATTTATGATATAGGTCTGGAGCATTAAAAAAAAATCAGTTGTAGTGGTAGTTGTATTTTATTAGCATGGCTACAGAGATGCTGCTATCAATTAAAAAAAATGTCAGTAGCTATGTTTCCATCCAAAGATGCAAATTTCACTTATGCGCAAAACTGGAATATCGCATAAAACATTTGCGAATAAAGCACCGTTTCCATCCAACGAGTCAAAGAGAACAAAATCGTCACTTCCTGATAAACTGGCACTAAATATCTCTAAGAAAACTAGGAGAAGCCACTGAATATAATAAGTTTCATATTTAATAAATTACTTGCACCTCAGAAAGCAGACGTAACACAATAAATGCGGTCATTGCTTTGCTGTTTGGGAACGCAGTCGTTTAAGACAGTAATTATACAGAAATACTTTGACGACAGACTTTCCTCAGGCATTTCAGAATGACCAAAACAACATATAGATGCCGTGAACGAGATCGGTCCGCTGCTAGTCAAGTTATCCCGTCTCATAGCGCAAAGTCACATGACTTTTTCAATGCGCATGGTGGAATTTATTCGGTAAATGTGTTTCCATCTTAGTTTATGTGCATTTTTTTTCTTATCGGATAAAACATTTATCCTACTCAATTGTGCGCATACGTTTTTTTATGTGAATTTTTAGAATTTATGCACAGCTCGGCGTTTCCATCCAGCGTTTTTTTTATGCGATATTCCAAAATGTGCATAAAAATAGGTGGATGGAAACATAGCTAGTGTATATACAGCAGTAAAATGTAACACACATTAATGCAGGATAATATGCACAGAACACACACATATGTTATGCAAACAAAAACTTTTATTTTGTATGCGATTAATCGTTTGACAGCACTAATCAATACTCATCCGCCTCTGAAACCAGACACATCAGCATTTGGCTTTCCAGCATATATGGGACTTCCACAACAGGTAGTTAGTTATTTAGTTAACATCTAAAATGACATCTTGTGAGTAATATAGAGCGAGTGACGCGATGCGCATATTCGCTTCGCATTTGGTGTGAACACACCATTAAAGCTGCGCTCAACAATAAAGCTGCTGATGAAGAGTCACTAACCTGGTGGCTGTGTAAGAGTAGCCTACAAACGCCAGATGAAGCCCAACCGGCGCTCGCTCCATCACGTCACTCAGGCTTTCCTGAACACAAGAGCAGGAGAGTCAGATCACGCTGAGATTCACATCTCTGTGACGGATCTGATGGCTCGGGTACCGTGTCGCTCAGACAGTCGTCTAGCACGTCGAAGTTGGAGGTGTCTGTGGCGTCGGAGACGTCAGGACGGTACGGAGGAGGGAGGAGATGAAGGGAACTCCAGTCCAAACCTGTGAAGAACGGGTGTTTTCTGAAGTCCACGGAGCCCCGTGAGCCCAACCTCTCGCTCCTGTCGCAGATCAGAGCGCTGATGAGTGACCGCGCCTCCTCGGACACCTCAGACCCCGGAGGAAACTCAAAATAATCCTGTTCAGACAGAAACACACACTCAGCGCTTCATCTATATTCATGCCTTATTTTTTACAAACATGCGCAAATCGCAGAATCCTGCAAACTGTCATGGAACTGGTCAAAAATTGGCTGGCAGACTGAGAGATCTACATGACAACCTGTCAAATTAAAAGTTCAGTTTAACTTGAAGAAATTATGACAGAAATATATTACTATTGTATATTAAAGCTTACTTCTCAAAACAGAAATAATAATAATAATAGTAGTATTAGTAATAAATTAAAAGTTCAGTTTAACTTGAAGAAATTATGACAGAAATATATTACTATTGTATATTAAAGCTTACTTCTCAAAATAGAAATAATAATAATAATAGTAATAAATTAAAAGTTCAGTTTAACTTGAAGAAATTATGACAGAAATATATTACTATTGTATATTAAAGCTTACTTCTCAAAATAGAAATAATAATAATAATAGTAATAAATTAAAAGTTCAGTTTAACTTGAAGAAATTATGACAGAAATATATTACTATTGTATATTAAAGCTTACTTCTCAAAATAGAAATAATAATAATAATAGTAATAAATTAAAAGTTCAGTTTAACTTGAAGAAATTATGACAGAAATATATTACTATTGTATATTAAAGCTTACTTCTCAAAATAGAAATAATAATAATAATAGTAATAAATTAAAAGTTCAGTTTAACTTGAAGAAATTATGACAGAAATATATTACTATTGTATATTAAAGCTTACTTCTCAAAATAGAAATAATAATAATAATAGTAATAAATTAAAAGTTCAGTTTAACTTGAAGAAATTATGACAGAAATATATTACTATTGTATATTAAAGCTTACTTCTCAAAATAGAAATAATAATAATAATAGTAATAAATTAAAAGTTCAGTTTAACTTGAAGAAATTATGACAGAAATATATTACTATTGTATATTAAAGCTTACTTCTCAAAATAGAAATAATAATAATAATAGTAATAAATTAAAAGTTCAGTTTAACTTGAAGAAATTATGACAGAAATATATTACTATTGTATATTAAAGCTTACTTCTCAAAATAGAAATAATAATAATAATAGTAATAAATTAAAAGTTCAGTTTAACTTGAAGAAATTATGACAGAAATATATTACTATTGTATATTAAAGCTTACTTCTCAAAATAGAAATAATAATAATAATAGTAATAAATTAAAAGTTCAGTTTAACTTGAAGAAATTATGACAGAAATATATTACTATTGTATATTAAAGCTTACTTCTCAAAATAGAAATAATAATAATAATAGTAATAAATGCTTATTTGAAAAAGTAACTCAGATATTCTCTTGTAAATTAAAAAGTAATGCGTTACTTTACTAGTTACTTGAAAAAAGTTATCCGATTACGTAACTTGCGTTACTTGTAATGCGTTACCCACAACGCTGGTTATGAAATCAAAGCTGTAACTACAGAAGACAACAGTGCCATTATCCAGTTCAATCCAGGTTTGTTCTAGTCTCACGGTGTCAGTGCAGTTAAATCAGTGCTATTACTGAATATTTAGAGTCTTTCTGTACTAGAATTATGTTTGGTGACAGAAGGGCTGGGTGAAAAATTATGACCACAAAACCTTTTCCCACTTTTTTTTAAATTTTCTGTCAAATAAGATGCAGCACAACAGAACTGTGGATGGTTGGAAAAATATCTTGGTTGTACGATATTCCTTAAATAATTATATTATTAATATTTTGAGAAGTACGTTATATAATAGTAATATACAGTGATGGGAAAGTTATACTAATTAGTAACACAAAATTAGTAACTAATTGTATTACTTGGTTACATTTTTGTAAAGTAATCAGTTACATTACTTTTGCATTACTTTTCTCTCACCTGGGCTGTCCTTGCTAAAAAAAACAACAACAACAACAAAAAAAACAATAACAGTCATATTTGATCAATAATTTGACTGCAACGGTTAAAGTTAAAAATCATCAAATGTGTTCTACTGAAGAAACAAAGTCACCTACATCTTGGATGCCCCGGGGGTAAGCAGATAAACATCACATTTTCATTTTTGGGTGAACTATCCCTTTAATAAAGAAAAAGTTACTTAATTCATGTTGTAGTTAAATTTTAAAGTTGACTAGTTTAAAATCGTAAAAATCGAGAATGTCAAATATTCTGGAAAAAAAAATGGAGATTTTAATTTTTTGCCATATCGCCCAGCCCTACCTTGAAGTGTATTATTTTGGCATATGTCTCAGAGATGGACTCGGCGTAGAAGGGTGTGGTTCCCAGCAGCATCTCATACGCGCAGATGCCCAGAGCCCACCAATCACACTCAGAGCCGTAGCCTCCGCCGCCCTCCACCGCCCGCAGGATCTCTGGAGACAGATAGTCTGGAGTCCCGACGGCCAGCGACGAGTGGATCTGAGAATATACAACATATGAGCACAGCGGGCCAATCACACATGACTGAATGTAGGCTTACGTCTGATAAACATCACCAGTCCGTCATCCTCCAGACGCAGACAGGAGCCAAAATCACCCAATCGCACATGACCATCCGCCGTCAGGAGAATGTTGTCAGGCTTAATGTCTCTACAGGAAGAGAGCAGACATCAAACTGAACATCCGATCATCCTATACAACATCCTATCCACTCAGCCACAAACTTGTTCATAATGCACAATGTTTCCATGTATTTTGAGCTGCAGCGCGTTATGTTGCAGTAAACCGGTCACCTCACCTGAATGTTCGTAGATTTGTGGTTAGGCTATCTTTGGAATGGAAATATGAAATATGGATATTTTATTTGTAAACATCATACTTTTAAAAAAATCTTATTTCTGTTAATCTCATCAAACTAGCGACAGTGTCGTGTAAACATGGCTGAAGACGCGAAAAGCGGAGGAACAGACAAACCGATTCAATTGAGTGAGTCATTTACGCTTGAACCGCTCTAATTGATTCAAACTCAAACTCGTGACTTTCAGTTCATGCGATTCACTAGCCCGAATCATTTGATTTAGTGTGCTTGAAGTGTGCCATTTGGGACAGGGTCGGACCGGCTTCGCGAATCATTTGATCGAGACTTTGAGCGCCTATCGCGAATCATTTGATTCAGATCGGGACTTCGGAGCGGCTTCGCGAATCATTTGATTCAGTTCGGGACTTCGGAGCGCAACTAATTTGATTCAGATCGGGACTTCGGAGCAGGTCCGCGATTCTTTCGATTCATATCGGGTCTTTGGAGCGCATCGTTTGAATCAGAACGGGTTAATGAAAACAAAACGAAGAAAAAGAAAGAATTAAAGAATACACAGATACAGATGTGTTGCCAGGTTTACAAAAAAAGTAATAAATTTACACCTGAAGAGGACACATAGGATGAATATAGAGATGAACAGAACTGTACAGTAGCTGTCTAGATCAACTTTGAATAAAGAAAAGAGGTTGATTTAAGGTAAATGTTTGTTTATGTATGTGAAATTCAGCTAGCAGGAAACAGAAATGTTGAGTTTCCTATTTTCTCTTTTGAGTAGTTAAAGAATCAAGGATATAGTATTAACTATACTCTTTCATTTTTCTTACTCAAATATGTTATTAAAAATTAAATACTATAGAGTAGTGAATTATGATCTGAGGTCCTGTGGTTTTAGGGGCATGAGTGATATAATGTCATACTTTTGGTCAAATAAACCCTAAATCAACTGAACTGGTCCATTTGTGTTCAGAACATTCTGATTCAAATTAAAGTGGAAACGCTTGTGTTTTATCAGGTCAGGCTGTGTTTAGTCTTGAATCAGTGAATCAGTGAAGAGTCGGCTGTGTGAAGTGACACGTACAAGGTAATTGTCGTCCTGGAAAGTGTAATGTAGTTCAGTGATCCAGCGCCGGTCTCCTTTCAGCAGAACCTCCTGCTCCTCCTGATAACACGCCGTCTGAACGCACACAGCTCTCCATTAACACTCCATTATAATTAAACCCAGCTAACAGGGAACGTTCTCAGAACTTTGGCTAATGTTCTCTCAAAGTTACGAACAAACATTCTTCCAGTAACACTAACAGAACATTCTTTCAAAATGATCTGGGGCCGGACTCACGAAACATTCTTAAGAAGAAATTTATTTTTCTAGCTTAAGAAAAAAAGTCAAGGATATTTTGTATTCCCAAAAATTCTTCTTAAGAATTTTCGTCAATTTTTTTTCTCAAGATTGTTCTTGAGACCAAACTTAAGAAGAATTCAAATTCTTGAAGATAATCTTCTTAGAAATCATTGTAAATAGCTTCTCAAAGTTAGGATAGCCCCAGACTTGTCTTAAATCCCAAATAGTAAGAATTATTGAAAGAATTCATTGGGTTATTTCAAATTAATTGTTACATTTAAGCATTACAACAACACTAGTAGGACTATTAATAGTGACGATGAAATTTTTAAACTTATTTCGTAAGAAGATGTTCGTGAATCCGGCCCCTGGTCTTTAATAATGTTCTCGAAACGTTAGCACAAAAACGTTTGTTCATGGAACATTTTATTTCTGAAACATTTTGGTTGGACTTTCATCTAACGTTTTTAATGTTACTACTTGTTTCAGAACGTTACATTCAAATGTAACATTCTCATAATAAATAATGGAATGTTGCTTAAAAGTTTGCGCTTTTTTAAAAACTGGACATTGACATGTTCAGAGAACATCCAAATAATGTTTACACAACGTTAGCAAAGCGTTCTTAGAACATATTTTTGTTAGCTGGGAATCTAAGTGCTTTTAGAGAAGATGCACGCTAGTTTTTGTTGTTTACCTCTCCACGCTTCAGTATGTTCCACTTGTTCATGATCTTCAGCGCGTAAACCTGCTGTGTGTTACGCATGCGGGCCAGAGCCACCTGTGCATTTACACCTCAATCAATATATTAATACTCATCCGCTTCATAACAGAACCAGCACAAACCCTCTCACCTCGCTGAAGGTTCCTCGGCCGATCACCTTCAAGATGTCAAAGTCATCTCTGCTTATCCGGGTCTTCTTCACCTGTCTGACCAGAGGCTCCGCTGCGAATATCAGAGGAGAGAGAACGTCACACAACACAACCATAACCATAAAGCTTTAATAATCACTCTAGCTTTAAGAGAATAGCGACGTCAACACCACAGCTGTAATCAACAAATCAGGGTAACGCATTACAAGTAACTCGAGTTATGTAATCAGATTACTTTTTCAAGTAGTGTTAGTAACACGTTACTTTTCAATTTACAAGAAAATGTCTTACAAATATCATTTATGTATTTAATCCCATTTTATTAACCAGTGTGTCTGTTGCTGAGCTTCAATGATACAATTCAACGAAACTAATGACTTTAGATAAACATAACGTTTGTGTTTCATTTTTTAAATTATTTCTGAAGAGTGTTGAACTTTCTTCTACTGCATCTTATCGTGAATTTACATTTCCACTTTTGGTGTGAAAGTGGTTTTGCATTTGCCAAAACATAGCTTTTTTATATTAAAAACAAACAGGCAAGCTCAGCCCAGGTGAGATAAAGTAACGCAAAAGTAACGTAACACATTACTTTCCATAAAAGTAAATAAGTATGCAATTAGTTACTTTTTTAGAGAGTAATGCAACATTGTAATGAATGACTTTTAAAAGTAACTTTCCCCAACACTAACTAACTATGACAATATCTATAACTATAATGATAAGATTAATGGTATTTATGACTATAACTGAATGATAAGCACGTTGACAGCCAATCAGAATCCATCCTGCTTTAAACAGCTCCAGCATTTAAACATAGCGTTATCATCCGCTGGTGTGAACGCTAATTAAGTTATCATTATAGTAATAGTTTTTGGTGTGAATGGGCCTTAATGTAGCTCTGGCATTTTCATTTATTTTATTATATTTGTATGGTTAAAGTCCGCGTGAACCGGAAGTTGCTGCCGACTTTATTTCAGTATGGTGACGTATTTCCAACTAAAACAAAATATTGGGTAGAGTGCGGGGTTTTATTTTTGCGAACTGACGTTATCAGAGAAGGCATGCCATTCCAGAGCAGAAGCAAATTATCAGATTACCAAAACAAACACTTTTTTTCTTCTTCAGAGAATTAACTTGCACGGATTAATTGTTGGCCTTAATGTGCGCTAACAAAATAAGTATTGTAAATTTTGACTTCATGCAGACTTTTTACAATGTAACAAAAAATGAGGTTCTTTTCAAGACTCTATCAGAAAAAAAAATGCTTTCTGCACTGCAAAAAATGATATTTTTAGTTTTCTAGTACAAATATCTAAACATTCTTGAATCAAGATGCATTTACTTGACAAGTATAATGATTAAGGTATTAAGTCTTGTTTTCTAAAAAAAAAATGTATCAATATTTTGTTAGTTTTTGCTTAAAACAAGCAAAAATATCTGCCAATGGGGCAAGAAAAATAATCTTAATTCAAAGCCTAAACAAGATTATTTTTCTTACCCCACTGGCAGATATTTTTGCTTGTTTTGAGGAAAAACTAACAAAATTTAAATTTTTTTTTTAAATTTTTTACATAAAACAAGACCTAATATCTTAAGTCATTTTACTTTTACAGTAAATTCATCTTGATTCAAGAATTTTTAGATATTTATACTAGTAAACAAGACAAAAACACTAGAGAACACACTGGAGAACACCGGCCCGTTCCCCTTTAAGAGCTCGCGGTGCAGAAATAGAACAGATGAACTAAGAATAGCTCGCTCATGTCTGAGACTTTTTTTAGGCAAGTTTTCCAGCCTTGGACTCGAGCCGCTCTCGTGGCTGCAGGAATGCGAGCGAGACCAAGG
>NW_015631053.1:736279-739866 GCF_001515625.1 Sinocyclocheilus rhinocerous | reverse complement strand
CAAGGCAACAGCGTAAACTGTTTTACTGCACAGAACGTTCCACATTTCCAGCACAAAGCAAGGCATGAGACAGCAGCTGGAGCTGGAGCTGGAGCCAGAGCTTCACTGCAGGACTGTAAACACTGCACGCTGCTTCTGAACACCGCGAGCCACTCATCAGCCGTACACACAACAGGCTCCTCTCTGTTCTCAAACCATCGGAATCCTCTTAACCAAATGCATATTTTCAGTTTAAGGGCCTTTTGAGTCCAAACAAGTACTGTGAAATGTGAATGATCAAGCTACATAAAAACCCATCTAACAGAACATAGTTGACTGAACAGTTTCAAACTGAGCTTCCAAGCATGCATGCATTGAATAAATGAAGCAGTTGCTGTTGTAGGCTTATAGTTTTCTGACTTTAATTGAACTTTTGTTGTTGTTGTTGTCATTATTGCTAGTCATTTGTTGTGTTGTGATGTCTAATTCTTCTGATGTCTAGTTTGTCACTTTTCTTGATTGTCACCATTATTCAGGTTTATATACAGCAACATTACAGTTTTTCAACTGCTTACACACAAAATCTTTACTTGTCACACAATTTCTGAAACCTGACACTCAAACATTGCATTTTGTGTGTGCAACTCTTGGATTTGTGTGTGAAGTTTTGAAAAAAAAAGAGGCAAAGTTTTGAAAATGTAAGCAGTTGAAAAAAGCTGTAATAGAACGCTCATTCAAAGTTATCTGGTCTTTAATAATATTCTCAAAATGTTAGCACAAAAACATTATTTACACATTGTTGATGGATCTTTTATTCTTAAATGTAACATTTCTCAAAATGTTACATTTTGTTTCAGAATGTTTAGGGAACATTCAAAAGTAACATTCCCATAACGTTTGCAAAATATAAAATGGAATGTTCGCTTCACATTCGCGTAATAAAGAAAAACATTTAAAAAACTGGACTTTTAAACATTCAGAAACAAAAAGGTCTGAGAATATTTCTGTTAGATGTGAAGCGGCATTTGCCTTGACAAGTTTATAGGCTCCAAGAGGCTTTTTCACTTAGTGTAGAAATTTACATTGTGTAAATACAGTATCTCTTTTAAAATGATAGTTCATGCAAAAATGAAAATTCTGTCATCATTTACTCTCCCTCATGTTGTTCCAAACCTGTGCGAGATTCTTTCTTCTGTTGAACACAAAAGAAGATATTTTGAAGAATGTAGGTAACCAAACATTTGACGGTAGCCATAGTTTTTTCATACTATGGAAGTCAATGGCTACCATCGACTGTTTGGTTCCCAACATTCTTCACATTTTTAGATCATCGGCCTAAAATAATTCATACAGGTTTGGAACAACAAGAGGGTCAAACAGTTCATTTTTGGATGAACTATCCCTTTAACTTGCTAGAACATACAAACACAACACTGACCAGCATCATTTGCATTATCTGTGCCATGTGTTTAAATTTGCTTTAATTTTCATAGATGTGATTAGAGTGCAGTATTTTAATAATCCTCTGTTGATGGTATATCTCTGTTCTCGCTGGCTCTGTCAGGATGTGTGTGTGATAAATAAACTTCAGACCTGTTGCTCTGTGAGTTTTCAGATGTGACATCACTTCCTGTGTCACACCCTGTTTTACGGATGATATGGAAAGTTGTGTATGGATCTGGTCACTCCCTTCCTGCTGCTCGCTGTTTACCTCGCATGAATCAACAGAGAATCGGCTGCCAGCAGCTTAAATGGAAAACTGTGTCCAACAGCCTGTCTGTCCCTCTGTACGACTGTCTGTCTCTGTCTGGCCATGTAGGGTGTGAGCAGAAGAGTGTATGTGTGTGTGTGTGTGTGTGTGAGTGAGTGAGAGTGTGTGTGTGTGTGTGTGTGTGAGTGAGTGAGTGTGTGTGTGTGTGTGTGTGTGTGTGTGTGTGTGTGTGAGTGTGAGTGTGTGTGTGTGATTGTGTGTGTGTGAGTGTGACTGTGAATGTTCTGTTGTCCAGGGACAACTGAATTCTAAAAGTGTCATTTAATGCCACTGTAAACACATGCTGCTCTTTTCCATGATAGAGATAGAGTGATAGTGATTGAGAGCAGGAACAAATGCTTTACAAATAACTGAAGAGCATCAAGAGCATCCTCAAACAAATCATCACAAGACTTGTAATGTAGTATTTTTCACGATGATTCTGTGAGTGAACATTCATCATAATCTGGTTTTATAGAATTAAAATACAAGTAAATGATGACAGAATGTTAATTATAGGGTGAACTGTCCATTTACAAACCAGCGAATGTGTCTCGTGATCACATGACCTCTGTGACCTTGTGCCCCCTGTCTGACTGAACACACAACACACACACACACAGCTCATAAACACACACACACACAGCTCATAAACACACACACACACACAGCTCATAAACACACACACACACAGCTCATAAACACACACACACACACAGCTCATAAACACACACACACACAGCTCATAAACACACACACACACACAGCTCATAAACACACACACACACAGCTCATAAACACACACACACACACAGCTCATAAACACACACACACACAGCTCATAAACACACACACACACACAGCTCATAAACACACACACACACACAACACACACACACACACACACACAGCTCATAAACACACACACACAGACACACACACAAACACACACACACACTCACACAGACTCACTCACACTCACTCACTCACTCACACACACACGCTCGCACACACGCACAGAGAGAGAGGATGAGGAGGATGAAGATAGTACTGACCCCACTGCAGAAAGCGCTGCACATATTTCTCTCTGAGCAGAGCAGCCGAGCTGAACTCCTGATAAACTCCCACCAGCAGATCCAGCAGCGTCTGCAGGCCCACGGGGCCCTTGGTGTGACCCGCCGCGCTCTGGTCCGGCTCGTTCACAGGAGTGGCCCCTGGGGGCCCGGGGCCCGTGGACATGGTGGAAATCCTGCTCATCCACAGCCCTGCTCCATGATTCCTGAAGCCCAGTCCTTCAGTCCGTCTGTCTGTGTGTCTGTGTGTTTCTCCAGCAAGCAGAACCTCCAGCTCCAGCCCTTTTTTGGTGTGTTGCTCAGCCTGTTTCTCTGCTCTCTCTCTGTGTGTGTGTGTGTGTGTGTGTGTGTGAGAGAGAGTGTGTGAGAGAGTGTGTGTGTGTGTGTTTTGTTCTTTGTCTCTCATGTCTTTATTGCTCTGCTATCAAACCGTCGCCACTCACAGCTTCTCTAAATACAGAAGAATACAGAAGTCAGTTTGTTTGAATGGAGTTTAACTCTTCTCTTTCTGTCTCTCTTGTCCTCTTCCGCTTTTTTCTTCCTCTGTTGATTCAGGCATGTGTCTCTTTCCTCTTTCTGTCTGTCCACTGCAAAAAATGATTCTCTTACTCAGTATTTTTGTCTTGTTTTCTAGTATAAATATCTAAACATTCTTTAAGCAAAACTATCTGCCAATGTGGTAAGAAAAATTATCTTAATTCAAAGCTAAATAAGATGATTTTTCTTGCCCCATTAGCAGATATTTTAGCTTGTTTAAGCTTTATTATTTACAAAATTTGATAATG
>NW_015631053.1:731136-736265 GCF_001515625.1 Sinocyclocheilus rhinocerous | reverse complement strand
TTCTCTTACTCAGTATTTTTGTCTTGTTTTCTAGTATAAATATCTAAACATTCTTTAAGCAAAACTATCTGCCAATGGGGTAAGAAAAATTATCTTAATTCAAAGCTAAATAAGATGATTTTTCTTGCCCCATTAGCAGATATTTTAGCTTGTTTAAGCAAAAACTAACAAAATTTGATAATTTTCTTAGAAAACAATACTTAATATCTTAAATCATTTTACTTGTCAAGTAAATGCATCTTGATTCAAGAATGTTTAGATATTTATACTAGAAAACAAGACAAAAATATTAAGTAAGAGGATACTTTTTGTAGTGTAATCTTAAATAAATTTACTTGAGAAGAATTAATACACTTAAAAACACACTTGATTTATGATACTTTTTACACGCTTAATTTACAACATGTGAAACAAACATCTATAAAGTAAAGGAGCTGTTGCAGTGCAAACCAGTGTGTTGTTATTGTACATTAACGCTGCTCGAAAAGGATCCGGTCTGTGATTATTGGTGAAAAGACAGTATTTGTGAGTGTTATTGGATGAAACAGGCCTGTAGCAGTGATCTGTGATTATTCCTCCTCTGTCTCCCTCTAGTGGTGTGTTCTTACTAGACAAACTGCTGGAGAAATAAGCAACATGTGATGCGGGAGGGAAAGAGGAAGATAGTCAACTTACACATGAAGAAACAGCAGTGTGACAGTAGAGAAATAATGTTGAGAATGATTGATAAAATCACTCAGAATGGGAAGAAAAATAGAGCAAAGAGAGAAAAAGGAGGAAACTCAGTGGATGTGAGCATCACAAGTAATGTGAGTTACGTAATCAGATTACTTTTTCCAAGTAACTAGTAAAGTAACATTACTTTTTAACTTAGAAGGAAATATCGGAGTTATTTTTCAAATAAGTAACTCGTTACTTTGTTTCCATGTGTTGAGTGACAGCTCTGGTGTTGCCATGGTGACAGAAATCAGGAGTAAGTGCAGAGCGTTGTGTGTGAACATGATCTTACTGTAGTTCTAGACTAAATATCAACATGTGTTTACTCATCTCACTGCACACAAACACATTCAGTGTTCCTCACAATCAATAAAAACAGTCAAATGCAAACTCTGAATATAAACCTGCAATAATTGTTAAATAACACAAATATCCTTTATTTAATCTCATTTTATTAACCAATGTCTTCGCTGCTGACCTTCGATGATCCAATTCAATCATACTAATAATCAAAAACCACTCTACACTCTTAAAAATAAAGGTTCACAGTGATGCCACAGAAGAACCATTTTTGCTTCCACAAAGAAGCATTCAGTCAAACCATCTCTTTCTTAGCTTTTTATAATCTGAAGAACCTTCTTTAGCCACAAAGAAGCTTTTGTGAAACAGAAAGGTTCTTCAGATGTTAAAGGTTCTTTATGGAACCATTTAGACAAAAAGGTTATTTTATGGCATCGTGAAGCAGCTTTATTTTTAAGAGTGTAGATAAACATAGCATTTGTGTTTCATTATTTTTTTCCTCTCCTGCATCCTATTCTTCATGCAATCCAGGATTATTTGTTTCACCTCTGGTGTGAAAGAGCTTTTACATTTGCCAAAAATAGAACTTTTTATATAATCAACAAACGAGCAAGCCCAGCACAAATGAAAAAAAGTAACGTAGTGCATTACTTTCCATAAAAAGTAACGCAATTAGTTACTTTTTTTAGGGAGTAATATAATTTTGTAACACATTACTTTTAAAAGTAACTTTTCTAACACTGGTGAAGACATCACTGGGATTCACAATAACAAAAATCACCACATTAGTGTGAAACGGCTTTTACATTTGCCAAAAATAGTATTTTTTATATTAAAAACAGACATGCAAGCACGAGCAAGATTTAAATAGTAACGCAAAAGTAACGGAGCACATTACTTTCCATAAAAAGTAACGCAATTAGTTACTTTTTTTAGGGAGTAATATAATTTTGTAACACATTACTTTTAAAAGTAACTTTTCTAACACTGGTGAAGACATCACTGGGATTCACAATAACAAAAATCACCACATTTACTATAAAGACATCACTGTAAATAATTCACAAGGGCACAAGCCTGTCCTGTGGAACATGAAGCTTTAATCTCCAGAGACGCTAATCCTGCTCTCTCTGCATGCGGATACTCACCAGAGGAACAGACATCAGGAGGACGCTCACTGAACACCGGACGAACAGCGACTGAGACTCGACCTGAACTCACAAACTCACAGGTGAAACTCATTTAGCATGATTTTTTGGGCTTATGCATGTTAATGTCATGATATTCTTAGAAGAACTTAGGAATGCAATAGTCAATGAGTATGGTATTTATTCAGTGCATGATATATATCAAAGTAACTACAGTATATTTGTATATAGTATATAGTTTTGCTTAAAACAAGCACAAATATCTGCCAGTGGGGTAAGAAAAATAATCTTAATTCAAACACTAAACAAGATTATTTTTCTTGTACAGTAAATGCATCTTGATTCGAGAATGTTTAGATATTTATACTAGAACACAAGACAGAAATACTAAGTAAGAGAATCATTGTTTGCAGTGCGTTCCTGCTTATTTCTCAGAAATAAAGGTACAAAAAGCTGTCACTGGGGTGATCACTTTTCAAAAAAGTACATCTTTGTACCTAAAGAGTCCATTTTGGTACCTTAAAGGTACATATTAGAATTTAAAGTGTACATATTAGAACCTAATAGGTATAAAAGTGTACCTTTTGATAAGTGACAGATTTTGTACCTTTGTTTCTGGGGTTGTGTAATATAATACCACCAGAGTTAAACTGTGATTTTATTGTGTAAAGACATGAAGCAAGCACAGTGATGGAGGAAATCATTGAGACAGCCATCAGTTATAGTTTTAGACACATATCACAGCACAGAATGACAGCAGCAACCAATCAGAATCCAGTGTTTCTGAGCGCTGTGATGTTTGTGTAGTGCGGCTGGTTCTGTTGAGATTACAGTAAGTCACTGATGGTGACTCTCAGTGACGCATGAAGAGCTGTTCCCTCATTACAGGGATTACAGCTCGTCCTCTTAACACTGACACTGTAAATGTGTTTCGTAACACATCAGGAGTGTGTCATTGCACGTGTGTGGCTGTTATTAGATGGTTTGTGCAGGTATTGAAGCATCTTTATACTGGAGAACTGAGACACATAAAGCTCCATATATACCACAAAAGTGCATTTCCGCCACAGCACAGAAGCACATTCACTGTATTTACACTGGAATCAGGGAATGATGCTTGAATGTCATATTGTTGCAGTCTTACATGCATCAGTTCAGCAGTGTGTGTGTGAGAGAGTGTGTGTGTGTGTGTTTGATATCTACCATTGAGAACCTTGGGTACAAATGCCAGCTTATTGTGCTGGTGTCTGGTAGTCTAGGTCATGTACACAGGCTGGTGATCCGTGGACTTTGCATTGGGGGGCTATCTAAAATAAGGGCTAAACAGTTGGCGAAGTACTGTTCAATCTCAGCAACTGTAGGAAGCATGTTTATTTGGAAAAGGCGATGTTTCCTGTACCCATAGAACTAAAAGTCCAGAGTTTTGTGACCTTAGGGAGCGTGATGGATTGTAGCGTGGTAGAAGACTAGTTAGGTACGCAGGAGCTAACCCATTAAGGGCCTTATAGGCAAGTAATAATATTTTGTAACTGATACGGAACTTAATAGGTAGCCAGTGCAGAGACTGTAACTGTGTGTGTGTGTGTGTGTGTGTGCAGTGTGATGTCCGCAGGTCCGCAGGACTCCAGTGTTGAGCAGCGTCGGCTGCAGAGGAGAGAACTCATGTCATATCAGGTATCAGACATTCATCACATGCATTAACCAGCTTCTCATAACTACGCTAATGTTCTTTAAAAGTTATATAAATGTTGGGACAAAACATTCTTAAAATATATTTTTATGGAACGTTCTTATAAACTTATTACTATATGATATATATTTTCATAATGTTGAGATCAACATTCTGATGTTATTTGCACTTGATGAACATTGTAAGAAATGCTTTTGTAACCTTTAAATAACGTTCTAAACGGACATTATAACATTCTTAAAAACAAATGTTCAAATAACACTTTATTATGGGTGAAAATAAAGCTAGTAGAACGCTGTAAGAATGTTTTTCAGAAACAATGTTTTTATAGCCTAAATTTGTTACTTGGGATGAGAGTGTATTATTATTTTTATGTTTAAGCATCTGAAACAATTTAATTCTACTTTTGCTTAATATTGCACACAGGCAAAAAAAAATTATTAATCTGTTTTATCAGCAACATGAACTTGTCTGTGGCTGTTCACTTTAATTAACATTTAAAGTGTTGGGGGATTTAAAGCGCTGTAATTAGTCTTTCGCTGTGTGAGTTTGTGTTTGCTGTCTGTTTGGTATCAAACTGCTGCTTGATTTACTGAATATCAAACACGTCAAAAAACACGGTCACACCTTGCCATTTTTGTTCAGGAACAGAAATTGTATTTTATTTATTTTTTTACATATCCCTGAAGTGGTAACAATAAAACGATGCGCTTCTTTTGGGGAACTTTTGGAACTTCTCTACAATCTACACTTCTGCAAACTGAAACATAAAGAATTTTATCATGTATTTGGGCCAGATTGCTGCCATCTGGTAAAATAAAATAGCAAAAATAACATGACTTCATGTCAGGTCAAAATCATGTTATGATAATAACGAATAAAGTGTTCTGTGCTCCAAGATTTGATCCACTCAGAAAAATGGCCTGAATGCTCATTTAAACACATTTGACTGTTACATAAGACAAAATACTAGAACTTACTTCACCTGTGCACATTGTAGTTTTCTGCCGAACACAGTGCTGTTATTCTTTAGAGAGCCACAAGGGAACGCCATTTATCAGTACATTTATAGCAGTTGCTTTCTTTTGTTGAACCCAGAAGATATTTTTAAAGGGGTCATAGGATGCTACATGCACTGTTACAAGTTGTTTGAACTGAAATGTGTGTTGGCAGTGTGTGTACACAACCACCCTATAATGATAAAAATCCACCCGGTGTTTTTAAAAAAAATCTGGTTAAATGTTTTCCCCTTTCTCAAATCGAGCCGATCTCCA
>NW_015631053.1:726199-731112 GCF_001515625.1 Sinocyclocheilus rhinocerous | reverse complement strand
TTACATCAAAATACACATTGTTTCAAAGCAGATTTATGAAAAATCATTATCAGTATCTTCTAAAGTATCTTCATGCCTTATGCCCAGCTAACAAAAATATGTTCTAATGACATTGCTAATGTTTATATATATATATATTTTTTTTTATACTGGTTATGCGAACATTTAATAAACATTCACTTTCAAACACTATAGGAATGTTACTTTTGAATGTTCTCGGAATGTTCTGAAACAAGCAGTAACATTTAAAAAAAACATCAGATGAACATCCAACTCAAACTTTCAGAATAAAACGTTCCATGGGCGATGCATAAGTAATGTTTTTGTGCTAACGTTTTGAGAACATTATAAAAGACCAGATAACTTTGAACGAATGTCCTATTAATGTTATGTGAAGAATATTTGTTCATAACTTTGAGAGAACCTTGCCAGAACGTTTTATCAGATTAGAACTGATATAGTTTACATTTTGTGACGATATAAACAATCATGCAGTTCTGATTCACTTTGATAGTTACAGGTGATGTGTGATGAAACGACCTGATAATAACCAGTATGTATGTGACTGAATTAAACTGCTGTCTTCATTTGTTCCAGAGTTCCTCATTTTAAACGTTCATCGATTCCAGGTATTCAGATCGACTACAGCAGACTGACTCCGCCCCCTTCGCCGACATCATCACACGCGGCCCCGCCCCGTTTCCGCAGCTGAGCACAAACACCAAAATCATCAGCATATCACTGTATTTACACTCATTCATCATAACTGAAGAATTCAAATGTAGGATTAGTTTCATTTAATCCTAGTTTAAAACAACTGTATTGTGTATTATGATGGCACAAAGGCGAATGGTGAGCGGGTACGAAATTCCGCGAAAACAGCGGATTGCTTTACGGCAGCAACAGACGCACGTGTACAGCTGTCATTACGACAGTGTTATAGTTCCCATAGTAAATTACACTCATTTAACTGTAGGGGGCTCCAAAAACGTTTTTCTTGATGATGTGAATGTTAAGGGAACAATTGTATCATTTTGCAAAAATTATGGGAATGTTACTTTTGAATGTTCTCGGAACATTCGGAAACAAATAGTAACATTAAAAAAAAAAGTTAGATGAACATCCAACTAAAACATTTTAGAAGAAAAAAGTTTGACGACTGAAGTATAAATAATGTTTTTGTGATAACATTTTGAGAATGTTATTGAAGAGTTGATAACTTTGAACTAGCCTTCAATTAATGTTTCCAGAAGAAGGTTTGTTCATAACTTTCCCTGTTAGCTGGCATTTTGTCAGTATTTGATCAGGACACACACACATACACACTGCCTTCACAGTAAGAGCAGTATGGAAGCATGTGATTGGCTCAGATCCCAGTCTGTGATATGTGGAGCTCTGGATAATCTCAGCAGCAGCGTGGTGAGCAGAAATAGGTCAGAGAAGGTTTGATCTGTGAGCTCACGTCTCAGTCTCCTCTAATGGAATCCAGATGTGCTGCAGGAGCGGCTAATATGCCTCTTTCTCCTCTCGTTCCCTCGTCTTCCTCTCCTGCTCGCTCCGGCTCTCACAGGAAATGCTTCAGGTTCTTGGCCCTGAAGGGAACATACCTCTGTAACCACCTCCAGATGGAGCGACTCTCTCTCTCACCCTCACACACACTCACTCACTCACACACACACACACACACACACACACTTTAGAAGGAAAATGACTAAAGATATTAAGTTTTGTATTCTGAAATCTTTTGCTTATAACAAGAAAAAATATCCACCAACGGAGTCAGAAAAATAATCTTGCTTTCCCTTTGAATTCAATGTATTTTTCTGACCACACTGGCAGATATTTGTTCTTATTTTAAGATTTCATAAATTTAACATTTTAAACAAAACGTAATATCTTAAGTCATTTTGCATGTCCAATAAATGTATCTTGATTATTTGTACTGGAAAACAAGACAAAAATACTGAGGAAGAAAATCCCTTTTTTTTTTTTTTGCATTGTGGTTCAAGTTCAACAATATTCTGATTTTAAATTCTGTGTGAGAAACAAAATTATTATTATTAACTAAAACTAACCCATCTTTTGTTACTAGACATAAAATAAACATGAACTAAAATAAATTAAAATAGAAAAAATTTAACGTATTTTATTGCTGCTAGTTGCCAAGGAAACATTTATCATTTTCACTTAGTTTAAGTTGGAGTACTAAAATAAATAATAAAAACAAAACACACACACACAACAAATTTACCAAAACAATAACGAAAATTAAAATGAAAACAGAAAATATAAAAATAAAATTTGATTCAAAATATTAACAAAATCTGTAATAGTATATCAATACTAAAATAACACTGGTCATTTGAAGAGACTCAGAGTACGTTTACTCAACAACGACATACTAAACTCAGAAAAAAAATTAGTTTGCATTTTTGAAAAATTTTGTTTACAGACTACGTTTGTCAAAACGATCCTCGTTCACACAGATCCGCGAAAACGACTAAAAACATTGTAGTGTTTATGTCAGACCAGTAGGTGGCGATGTCACCTTGTAAAGAAACACGTATCACATAATATGCATGTGTAACCCCTCTCTCCCGGGTCCTCTCCGCCACACCTCGTTCTCGCTCCGAGTGAGTCTCGAACCCGGGTCTCCGGCATGGGAGGCGGATGCACTAACAAGGAGGCTAAAGACTGCAGCCACTAGCGTCAGTCGCTAGTGCGTCTCTTGAGATCAGGGGAGTGAGGTTTACCTGCACAGCACCTACCGCTGGCCTCCGTTACACTCACCCCCCTAATCCTCACTCCCATCCGGGTCACGGCACCAATGTAACCCCTCTGTCCCGGGTCCTCTCCGCCACACCTCGTTCTCGTTCCGAGAGGGTCTCGAACCCGGGTCTCCGGCATGGGAGGCGGACGCACTAACAAGGAGGCTAAAGACTGCAGCCACTAGCGTCAGTCGCTAGTGCGTCTCTTGAGATCAGGGGAGTGAGGTTTACCTGCACAGCACCTACCGCTGGCCTCCGTTACACATGCACATGATGTCACTATTTTCTCAAATTCATGTTTTTGTAGTTTAGACTGAGACGTTGACAGTATAATTTCCAAAAACTTGCACTTTGAAACCCGTTTTCAAAAATGTGCATTTTCAGGCTTGTTATGTAAATGAACGGCCGAAACGCATAAAAAGTTTTGTAAACGCCCCTCAAACTATGCAAACTCCCAGAATTCCTCCGTCCATCCGTTAGCTTTATCAATGGCTCTCTGTTCCACATCCCCTCTTCTGAGTCTGTGAGCTTCAGCGGTCTGAATGCTTTCATTCCCTGCAGCGAGCGCGGGATGTTCTGCTCCAGCTGGAGCTCATTATTGTGCTGAAGAAGTGTTTATGTGAGCGGCCGCAGAATCACTGTTGACGTGCCAGAGAGGCCTGAATAAGGCCCGCTCTTTCACAATCACTGCAAACAAACCCACCTACAAAATATACATCAGATCAGATCAGCCAAATTCTACATCCATCCTGTAGTTCATCTTTACATTATATTCACATGAAAATATCAACTCCACCATGATTTACTCGCCCTCATGTCATTCTTTCTTCTGTGGAACACAGTTGGCATGTCATCTGTTTTTAAATGCACGTTATTGTGAACAATTCATCCATGCATGTTTAATTTTTTGAGGTCGTAATGTTTAATTAGAGTGTCATAACTCGATCTTCTCTCTGTTGACGTAAGCAGGTCTTCTCCAATCATTAAGTGCTCTTAAGCTCCACCCCTGCAAGCACTTTTGAGAGCCACGCCCACATCTCAACATCCAATCAACAACTGCTGCACTGAACCAAACCCCGCCGTACAATTATTCTTTTTCAATAATTTGCTACACTGTGATGTGTGTCACAATACGGAAGAAAAGTCTGTCGCTACTTTCCTTTCTTCAGGACTTTAACCCTTGTGCGTCCTTGTCCAACATTTGTGTTTGTTTTGATCGTTTTGGCTGTTAATGCAAACAGCATAAAATTGGCCAAAAATTTTTATTTTTATTGGAATGTTAATATTTCACCCTCGTTTCATTTCATAAATTTATTTCACAAAAAATAGCTTCACTCAGGACCTTAAAGACAAAAATGTCCCTATTGAAACCCATGCAATATTTAATCCCAGTGCCATTTAAGCATCCAATCATGCATTCTTTATTAATAAGCTGTCATTCTATTGGCAAGGCTTTAAATATTTTATGGTTTTAAAACTTTTACTGTATGGCCTAGGGAGCAAATACTCACTTTATCCCTGTTTTCTGACCATTTTCCTGACATTTCTAGGGAAAAAAGGCCAATTGAATTCAAGACATGCAATGATAATTGTGTTTGTATAGATATCAGAGTGTGGTTTGTATGTGTGAATGGGATTTTGTTTTTATCTGACACTGCACAAATAATACTGTAATAATCCCCCCAAAATCTACTTAGCATTAGTATATAGAAAAAAACTATTGATTTTTATTTATTTATGTATTGTTCAAAAAGTAGTGGAAGTTATAATCAGGACTCATGTTAGTAAAAAGATCTGTCAGTGAAAGTAAAAAAAAACAAAAAAAAACATGAATATATAATATTTTTATGATCTTTTTTAACAAGGGCATTGTTGTCCTGTAAGGACGTCTGTGTAGCTTTTTTAAAATGATGCACAAGGGTTAACATACAGATTGAGAGCATATCGTTATGAAGAGCTTTGTTTGTGTTCCACAGAAGAAATAAACTCAAACGATTTGCTTTTCTTCCTCACAAATGCTCAAATATCTCCTGCGACTGACATTCACTTTAGTTTGAACATGAACTCAGTCCTACTGTTATGAGTCTCAATCTTCACTCACACACACACACACACACACACAGACACACACTCACACAGACACAC
>NW_015631053.1:718886-725994 GCF_001515625.1 Sinocyclocheilus rhinocerous | reverse complement strand
CACACTCTCTCTCTCTCACACACACACACACAGACAGACACAGACACACACACTCACAGAGACACACACACACACACTCACTCACACACACAGACAGACAGACACACACACACACACTCACACAGACAGAGATGATGGTGATGGAGGGTCTCAGCAGCACAGTTCTGAAGTCTGATCTTGCAGACGTGGCCGCAGGTTTTTATTTACAGTTTACATTCATAAATACAGGGAACATTTACAGGCATTTACACGTGTGATGCGTTCAGCGGGGTTTCATTTCTGTTTTTTGAGTGTTGCGTGTTAAGACAGTAAGAGTGAATCTGCAGAGCCGTGTTGAGTTTCTCTCATCCTCTGATTCTCCCCAAACAAACACTAAAGCATCACCGTCTCATTATGAACGTCACTGTGAGCCGCGTTCAGTCCAGAAGCATCAAAATTAAAGAGTGAATTTGAATTGAATTGGCCAAAACACACAGGATATTCAACTGGAATGACAGGAAGAGGAATTTACTGAACCGCGATTTAAAGAAATTCAACACAACAGAGAAAGTTCATGAGTCCAACATAAACAGACCAGAAATAAAGATTTGATCTGTGAGCTGCTTAATGCTGTTTAGCTCCAATTTGGAAGATTTTGGGGTAAATTAAGGCATTATTAGGGAAATGTGAAAGTATTATTTACTGCTTCATATTTTTTTTTGGAACCTGTGATACTTTTTTCAGGATTCTTTTATGAATATAAAATAAAAAAATTTTAATCTTGTGTTACAATATACACTACCGTTCAAAAGTTTTGGAGTCAGTAAATTTTGTTCTTTCATTTTTTGAAATTAATGAATACTTTCATTCAGCAAGGATGTGTTAAATGGATAAAAAGTGGTAGTAAAGACTCATATTGTTAGAAAAGATTTTAAATAAATGCTGTTCTTTTTAACTTTTCATTCATAAAAGAATCCAGAAAAAAGTATCAGTTTCCAAAAAAAATTAAAACATGAAATAGCGCAACTGTTTCCAGCATTGATAATAAATCAGCATATTAGAATGATTTCTGAAGATCATGTGACACTGAAGACTGGAGTAATGATGCTGAAAATACAGCTGCGCATCACAGAAATACATTACAGTTTAACAGATATTCACACAGAAAACCAATATTAGAAATTGAAATAATATCTCACAATATTACAGTTGTTATTTTTTAAGAAATTCAAACAATAAATAGCGTTTGGGGCTCTTGAATAGCCACATACACACTGCAGCTAAAATTGCAGCAAAGTGTTAGTGTTGCCAGATCTTCATAGAAAAAAACAACAACAAACAAGGACAAGCACAAAAAAAAACACTAAAACACCCAAATGCTATACGTTTTATAACACCAAAAAAATCATATATCTCAGATCCGCAACGGACCACTTTATTAACTCCATAAAGTGCCTAGCTTTATGAGCTAAGACCAAACAACATGCCTAAAAGCGCTTGTAAAAAGAGGATATGGCAACACTGCAAGACAGCGCTCTCTAAAGCAGCCTCCCGAGCATAAACAAAACACAGCATGTCTATCAGCGGTAGTTTAGTTAAAATCGACAGAGAAAAAGAGTCAAAAGGCAGATACCAAGCGGCTAAATTCGTATTCACTCCCGCAAGACGACAAAATGTTGCTGTGGTTACAAATGCGGGAGTGACTGCTGTTCCGTACACACATGGAACGATAATTTACTGGACTCACTCCCGCATTTAAATGCAGTTGTCACTCATGAAACTTGCAGTGTGTACGTGACAAATCACTGAAACGCCTCAGTTCAAGCTGCACGTGAACTAGGGTTGCAAAAGGCACCTTTTTGCAACCATAACGTGAACTGATAGTCTCTTCCTCTTTACTAGTTAAAGCATGAAATAAACATGAATGAACATCAGAAGGTATCTTGTTTTAACTGTGTAAAGATGTCAATGTACCGTTTTTCAAAAGTCCACCGACGTTAATCTACTGTCCTGTCTGGTTTGTTTGTCAGACAAAAGCAGATTTCAACAGATTTTGTAATGTTGTAAAAGCAGATTCGGCATTATGATTGGTCAGACCACCTGTCAATCAAACTCCCTGCAAAGGGTCACCCTGTTTGCCACTTCAATTCAAACTGCTTTCAGTTCACTGTGATTAGGTTTGTCGCTCATACGGTGGTCATGACTTTGAGTGATCCGCTCCTGAACCTCAGGATCTTCTTCTTGAGCGCATGCGACGCCTTGATCTTCACGAAAGCTTTGGGCTGCGGCGGGTGTGATGGAGAGGGTGGAGCCAGCTGTGGACGGAGCTGCTGCGGCCAGACCAATCCGCCGCTCTCGTCGGAGTCGCTGGAGAGCGAGCTGGAGCCGGGCGACTCGGCCTCGCTCAGACTGGACTCCGACTCTCGGAGCGCGTAGCCGTCTGGCGGGAACTGATGATGATGATGATGAAGGTGTGGTTGGGCATAGACACGAGGTTTGCGCGAGCGTCTTATTGGCTGCTCAGAAGGCGTCTCGGCTTCGTCCTGACTCAGTTCTAGCGTGGAGCGCCAGCGGCGGTGACCGGAGCCGCGGCGTGTTTTGGCTTGAGCGTTGCGCTCCATAGTGTTATATTTGCGCTCTCTTTGCCCAAGCAGGCTGTTCTCGGATTGAGCGCGACATGCTTTTCGTCCGGGTTTCTTCTGCGCAATCTTGTCCTCTGTGAAGCGGCACTTCTTCGCAGCGGCTCTGAGCTGTGAGGTGGTGGGTTTGGGAGCGGCGTGCGTTCGGTGCGCGACGGTTTGAGCGTGGCACGGCTGCGCTGGGATGTATTGCGCGTTCACAAGCTCGTCGGACGATGGCGAGCGAGCGTTCTGATAGGATTCGGCTTCGCTGCTGCTGGGATCCAGAGCGCCGCAGCGGATCCCGGCGAGTCGGGAATAGCATGCATGTCTCTCCTCGGGGATGTACGCCGGATCCATGCGGCACAGGCTGCTCTGTCGGACCACGGCTCGGGCCTCGGGCCCCAGGCTGGTGCGGGGTTTTGTGGGTCGGGTGGGAGGCGAGCGGTGCTGGATCATGCCAAGAATGTAAGTTTCGGCATGCTGTGTCTGTCTGTAGTCATCTGCACCGGGTTCTTCCTCCTCTGCGTCCTCACTGGGATGCCAGATCCACGGCTTGTCTTCAGTGATGTCCTCTAGAGGCGGATAGGGTGCAGAGAAAGAGCAGGGAACCGTGGCGCGAGCGTTCAGCTCACGGCTGACGAATACGTCACCTACAGAGTGAGACGCTGACAGTTAGCATGAAAACAACATACAGCAGCCTCAACCTAAACGAACACAGATTAGTGCTCGCGTCTTGTGTTTGAATGCTTTAAACTCTTTTGAATGTTTAAATTAGCAAGGCTTAAAGACACATGCAAATGATAAGCTTTTGTGACAATGCGCAGCAGTGGCCCATCAACTGTCCTGAGCGTCTTTTTAGGCTGGCCTCAGCCAGTCGGTTGAGATCGCCGGGGGGCCCCCCCTCAGCCGTGGGCCCCTATAATCGTCACCACCTTTCACCCCACTACATGCAACACATGCAATGAGACATGAGGTAATCTGACAGCGTTGCATTCAATCCTCCACCAAGGGAGTCTCTCATCATGTCGTAGGTAAAGAACGATAACTATAAAGATAACTATATTAGCGTCCACACCAGCGGATCGTCTGTTTATTCTCAGCGCACACTCGTCTGCTGCTTTAAATTCTCCAGCTCGTTATAGCAGGATGGATTCTGATTAGGTGTCAATGTTGGGGAGGTGTGGCTTTGCAGAGTGATTACGCAGGGAGGGTGGGGATCTTGCTTTCAAAGCTAGCTTGCTATTGCTAGCCATTCCGAAATCGCCTACCCTACCTTTAACCGTTTCGAAACATTACGAAATTTCAATGGTTTGCCATTGGGGGGCGATCTCTGTAAGCCTGTGAATAATGCGAGTTCACTGAGATTGCCCATCATTAGTATGAATGAAACAGACATTACATGTGCGTATAGTGCTCGATAATGCCCACTCCATCCTATTTTGGGTAAAAATAGGAAAAATAATACTTCTCTCAAAAGAAACTTGAATTAGATATATGATAATTAGGGGTGGAACGGTTCAACTTACTCACGGTTCGGTTTGTATCACGGTTTTAGAGTCACGTTTTCGGTACGGTTTGGTATGTGCTATGTTTAGGGAAAAACTATACTGTCAAATAAAAATAAAGAAAATAAGAATAATCTAACTACAAGCAACAGCACAAATTAATACAACAGAGTAAAGATACAAATAAAATAAACGGTGATTTTCCGTTTTTTTTTTAGGTAAGTCTAACATTAGTTTTTAGATACAGAAATTGAATAAAGTAAATGTAAAACAGCATTGCATATTTGACTGTATAAATTAAAGATGAATCTTTATTAAAGTTACAAAAGCTATTAAATCAAGAGCAGTGAGTGATTTCTTTGTTGCTGTTTGATTAATATTAAGAAAGTGCTGTCACTTTAAGACACTGTAAGTACGTTCAGCCGGCTATGTCTGCTATAGGATACTTACTAAGATGGGCATTTTGACAATTTTTGTGTGAATTTGTCTATTCAAACACAATACTTCAGAGAGAGCTTAATATTTGCGCAGGTTCTGAGGCGCGGGTTTGCGCGCTTCGGATGAGCGCACGCTCAAATCTTTTCACTGCGCGCGCAAGCTCGCGTCCTCTGGCTCTTAAATGTTTAAACTGGCAAAGCTTACATGAGTTTAGCTTAAACACAGATATCAACGTGTGCTGTTCAGGTCTCACCTGTGCGCACGCGCTATCAGCACCCAGGTGATGACGGAATAAATGCTCATATTCCATCATACGGCATTCGCATTGAACAAGAGTGAATGGTTTGTCCACGTCTTTTTTTTTTTTCCATCGCTGTTGTTGTAATGTATTGGGAAGCCAGAATGCGCATCCATCAACAGAAACATACAATAGCCGAACCCTGTTTGTTTTACGTGTTATTTATAGCAAACCAGATTACAGATGCGTTGTCAGATTTAAGTTGAACCGCGGTCCTAGTGTGTCCACCCCTAATGATAATCCATGTTTTTCTTCAGTGTACAGACGGGTCTTTTTTGATCATTTGCTTTGAAAAACATTGAAATTTTAAATTGCAAATAACACTCTGCAAAGCCATCAGAACCGGTATGTACTGAACCATGTGCTAACTGTATTGTTGCATCCCTAATATATATTTACATGTCTAAACATCCAACACAACACGGCCTTTATACATGTGAGACTGCGCTTCAGTCTGTGTGTGTGTGTGAGAGAGTGTGTGTGTGTGTGAGAGAGTGTGTGTGTGTGTGTGTGTGTCAGTGTGCCATCTAACAGAGAGGGTCTTTCTTTCACCAGGACTGTATTTTCACACTGAAGCTTTAAGGTCTCATGACTCTGTGTGTGTGTGTGTGTGTGTGTGTGAGATGTCTGACAGGAAGTCTCTGCTTTAACCATTTCACTGCCAAAACACAACACACTTTCCATACATCTTAAAGGACAGTCTAGAACTAAAGATTGAAATTCAGTACTTTTCTCTCATCATCATCTCATTCTCATGAAGGTTAGGAGTTTCAGATTTCTGGCACTGAAGCCACATGGAGTGAATTGGATCTCTGTAAGTGTGTGTGTTGTGTGTAGGGAGGATATGGGTGGTCCGCTTACCAACAGACTTGGGTCTCTCAGAAAGCCTTACGCGTTCCAAGGATCAAAACCTCCTTCCCAGGGGTTCCACCTAAATCAAAATTGTGTTCTGGGTAGGGCTGCACGATAAATCGCAATCGATATTAAGCAAAAGCTGCGATATTCATGCGTGCATCTTGAAGCACAGTTCTGTGATCAGTTGGAAATCTCCATCTGAAGGCCAGAGGATACGCCCTGCAGAAGAAAATTACTCCAAATATGCCCTGCAGAAGAAATCCAGGAAATCCCTATAGCGGTAGCTGAATAAACAGAAGATTTAACTGCTTTCATTGATTCAACGTGACTAATAAACACAGGACCACGACAATATATGGTTCCCTATCTGTCGGTCACTTCGAGTTATGTCGTGACTACATAGGGGGTGTACTTGAGAGCCCCAATCTGCTCCGACTTTAAGAGAAAACGCCAATGAAATTTGGCTAGTGGATTTTGCATACCTGAGCCACTCCCCGTGCATACAGGTATAAATAGGCGACAGGTGCATCCACTCATTCAGATTTTTGCTTTGGAGCCGAGTGGGTGAATGATTTCTTCTCCACAATTCAGATTTTTGCTTCGGAGCCGAGTGGGTGAATGATTTCTTCTCCACAAAGCCTTTTCATTCTGACTGGAAGAAAGAAGCTGTTCCTGGTTGGCGTTACGGCACAAACAGCAGTGTCCCTGTTGAACACCGCCTCCGCCCCGTGCTGAGACACTGTTGAGGCCGGCGCATGGAGCCTCTTGGAGGACTGCGGCGCCCCCCCCGTGTCCCAGCCAGCCCCTAAGTCCTCTAAAAAGGCTATCAGGCTCATGGGTTGGCAGTGAGCGACGTGTTGCCTCCTCATTCTTGCCCCCGACGCCCCATATCGCCAGCAGCCAAGAGATCGCAGCTTGGGGACGCGTTGCCTCTCCACGAATCTCTGGCCAGTCCCTCCGGGGACACGGGGAGTCCTGCTGTGATGAGCCAGGACGCGATGCCTTCTGTGCCATCCAGCATGACTTCTCACCGCTGCACCACCATGGGTGCGTCGATTGTCCCTTTGGTGTCGCTTGCACGGAGCTTGGAAGCGTGGCTTGTGCTGCCCAACAAGTCCCACTGGCTCAGCTACACGATTCATTTCGCCAGGCGACCCCCAGGTTCAGCGCCGTTCTCAAGACTTTGGTGGCAGCTCGAGATGCCCCTGTCCTGCGCGACGAGATTGCTGTCCTACTGGCGAAGGATGCAATTGAGCCTGTCCCTCCAGCCGAGATGGAGTCAGGGTTTTACAGCCCTTACTTCATCATGCCCAAGAAAGGCGGTGGCCTTCGACCAATTCTGGATCTGCAAGTTTTGAATCGGGCCCTTCACAAGCTCCCGTTCAGAAGCGCATCATCAGATGCATCCAGCC
>NW_015631053.1:713520-718852 GCF_001515625.1 Sinocyclocheilus rhinocerous | reverse complement strand
GTGGACGCTCGAGATGCCCCTGTCCTGCGCGACGAGATTGCTGTCCTACTGGCGAAGGATGCAATTGAGCCTGTCCCTCCAGCCGAGATGGAGTCAGGGTTTTACAGCCCTTACTTCATCATGCCAAATCCTGGATCTGCGCATCATTCAAGATGTTGATGCAGAAGCGCATCATCAGATGCATCCAGCCTCAGGATTGGTTTGCAGCGGTCGACCTGAAGGATGCTTACTTTCATGTCTCGATTCTTTCTCAACACAGGCCGTTCCTAAGGTTTGCATTCGAGGGTCGGGTATGGCAGTACAGGGTCCCCCCCTTCGGGTTGTCCCTGTCCCCCCGTGTCTTTACGAAAGTCGCAGAGGGCGCCCTTGCACCGTTATGGGAAGGGGGCATCAGGATCCTCAACTACCTCAACAACTGGCTCATCATGGCCCGGTCACGAGAGCAGTTGTGCGATCACAGGGACCTGGTGCTCCGGCACCTCAGCCAGTTGGGGCTTCGAGTCAACTGGGAAAAAAGCTAACTCTGCCCCGTGCAGAAAATCTCTTTTCTTGATATGGAGTTAGACTCTGTGATATGACGGCGCGTCTCACCAACGAGTGTGCCCAGTCAGTGCTGAACTGCCTGAGTTCCTTCAGAGGCAGGAATGTGGTATCTCTGAAACATTTTCAGAGGCTCTTGGGGCATATGGCAGCCGCAGTCACACCGCTCGTATTGCTTCATATGAGACCACTTCGGCACTGGTTACATTCCCGAGTCCCGAGATGGGCATAGCGTCACGGCACACTTCGCGTGACCATCACGCCGGAATGTCGCCGCCTATTCAGCCCATGGATGGACCTTGCCTTTCTACGGGCCGAGGTGCCCTTAGAAGAAGTGTCCTGGCACGTCGTTGTCACGACGGATGCATCCAGTACGGGCTGGGGCGCTACATGCAACGGGCAGGCAGCCTCGGGGCACTGGACAGGGCCTTGACTGCTTTGGCACATCAACTGCCTAGAGCTGTTGGCAGTGCATCTGGCCTTGCGGCAGTTTCGGCCACTGCTGCAAGACAAGCACGTGTTGGTCCGCACGGACAACACTGCGGCTGCCTCGTACATCAAACGGCAGGGAGGTCTACGATCACATCGCATGTCACAGCTCGCCCGTCATCTCCTCCTCTGGAGTCAGACGCGTCTCAAGTTGCTGCGCGCCATCTAAATTCCGGGGGAGCTCAATCGTGCAGCCGACATGCTCTCACGACAGCTCACGTTCCCCGGAGAATGGCGACTCTATCCCGAGACGATCCGGCTGATTAGGAGTCGATTCGGGGAAGCCCAGGTAGACCTGCTTGCTTCCCATGAATCCTCCCACTGCCAGCTGTATTACTCCCTAACTGAGGCCCCTCTCGGCACGGATGCACTGGCACACAGCTGGCCTCGGGCTCTACGCAAATATGCGTTTCCCCCAATGAGCCTTCTCGCACAGACACTGTGCAAGGTCAGGGAGGACGAGGAACAGGTCTTGTTGCGCCGTACTGGCCCACCTGGACCTGGTTTTCGGAACTCATTCTCCTCGCAACAGCCCCTCCCTGGTGCATACCTCTGAGGAAGGATCTTCTTTCTCAGGGGCTCGGCACCCGCGTCCAGATCTCTGGGACCTCCAGGTGTGGCTCCTGGACGGGACGCGACAGACTTAAGTGATCTGCCACCGGTGGTGGTTGACACCATCACTCCGGCTAGAGCTCCCTCTACGAGGCAAGCCTATGCACTAAAGTGGAGTCTGTTCGTGAACTGGTGTCCTTCTCTTCCATCAAGAGGGTTGGGGACCTCCAAGCATTTTGGTGAGCGAAGAGTGCCTTGTGTTTGGGCTGGCCTACTCTCACGTCGTCCTGAGACCCCGGCCTGGATACTTGCCCAAGGTTCCCACCACACCTTTTCGCGATCAGGTGGTGAACCTGCAAGCACTGCCCTTGGAGGAGGCAGACCCAGCCTTAGCATTGCTGTGTCCCGTAAGAGCGTTGAGCATATACGTGGACCACACCCGGAGCTTCAGAAGCTCTGAGCAGCTCTTTGTCTGTTACGGAGGTCAGTCTCCAAGCAGAGGTTGGCCCACTGGATAGTGGATTACAGTTCAACATGCTGTAAACGTAAAACAAATTCACTTGTTAAATATCTTTGCAGAAAGATGCATGAAATATAAAGGCTATAATGTAGACCTTGTTTTAGAGGTTAGAGTAGAGTAGAGTTTTAGAGATCGACTCATAAAGTCCAGATGACTCAGACTCTTCCTGACTGTCAGTATAACAGCAGTAATAGATGATTATTAACAGTGAATGTAAACAGCAGCAGCTGTCAGCATCATCAAACATAAATTTTAGACATACAGTAGCAGTTCTGCACAGCTTTCTGCTTTTCCATTGCTATTCTATGTAAACATGCGCTTGACGGACGCATTTGACCATTGAGTTGCATCTTGCGTTTTTTGCAGCATCTCACTCATTAAACAGCGTCTAAAAACGCGGCGCTCAGCACTGGCAGATTGGCAATGTGTCTAATTGTAACGTTTGCTAATATTTTTATTCAAAACCACAATTCCTCGATGTAAAAAAAATAAAATCGTGGCAAAACATTCAAATTAATCAATAAAATCTGAGAAATCGTCCAGCCGAAAAGCACTGAATTTGAGATATAAGAGATGATGTACAGTCAGACGTTATTATGGTAAAACAAACCCCAATGATCAGGACACAAAGCGACTTAATTTAAGACTTAAATGAAGGAAAGAACTACAATCCCATGAAGCATTGACAATGGAATAATCAAAATAAAAACAATGGAGAAGTGTAATGTAAAACTGTTCATTCTAAGATGTTGATTATAAATACCTAGCAAACAAAAATATGATCTAGGAAAATTTGTGTCTATTTTTTTTTAATTTTCTTATATTTTGGCATTTATGTATGGTAAAAACATTCCCATATATAAATACCTCATTCAATCATTCGTTCATTAATTTATTCATACATTAAGTTATTAAAATGATATTTCTTTAGCTTTAGTGCTAAAGTTTTAAGAACATTATTACAGACCAGATAACTTTGAACGAACGTTCTATTAATGTTACTGGAAGAATGTTTGTTCATATCATAACTTTGAGAACACCTTGCCAGGACGTTGCTTGTTAGCCGAGTATAGAAACTATGTTTTAAGTTTTCTGCAAAATACGCATAACAGACATTCAAGACATTCAAGTTTATGATTACATCATTCGCAGTGCTTCATGGAAGTGTTCTTTTGCCGTGATATTCTGGTGGATATTTTATAGGTAATGAACCAGGAATTCAAGTACTGAACACAATTATTTAAAAATTAGTTGAAAATGCTTTATCAAATGGCTTCAACAGAAGCAAATAACACTGATTTACAACCTCGCAGCTCACAGTAGGTCCGTCTTTATAAGACAAGCTATCATTAAAAATCAATTCCACTATGGAATTGATTCCACATTCAAATAATTAGACATGTTAAAACACAGAATTTGGTAACAATAAAACATACACTGCAAAAAAATGATTTTCTTACTTATTTTTTGTCTTGTTTTCTAGTATAAATATCTAAACATTCTTGAATCAAGATGCATTTACTGTACAAGTAATTATCAAAATTGTGTTAGTTTTTCCTTAAAACAAGCAAAAATATCTGCCAATGGGGTAAGACAAATAATCTTAATTCAAAGGCTAAACAAGATTATTTTCTTGCCCCATTGGCAGATATTTTTGCTTGTTTTAAGGAAAAACTAACAAATTTTATATATTTTTTTTACACAAAACAAAATATCTTAAGTCATTTTACTTGTACAGTAAATTCATCTTGATTCAAGAGTTTTTAGATATTTATACTAGAAAACGAGACAAAAATACTATTATTTTATAAATAATATTATTTAAAAACATATATTTTTTGCAGTGACTACAGTGAGAAAAAAAATCATATAGGGCCCTAAACATGTCATTTTTGTTAAACTTTTAATAAATTGACTTGAAATTGTATAAGTTGCATGATTTTAATCAATTAGACATGCTTTTTGATTAATAAAATGTTATTTAACCATTTAAAAAGGAGTCCAGAAAAATTTAAATGGAAAAAACGGAATTTGGAGAAAAAATTAAAAAAATGGAATTTGGGAAAAAATAAAACAGATTTCATAGGTCCTTAGTAACGTGATCACGTGAACATTATCCGTACCTGAAGCGGCTGGAATGTCTCCAGCGTCAGTAGGGGGCTCCACTGAGCCGCTGTCTGTGTCCACCTTTAGCTCTCCCACCTGATGCTGCAAGATGTTCATCAGACTCCACGAGCCGTCCTGAAAACATCAACACGCTCACATCAGGACGCTTAACGCCGCTCCATCAGCTGATCTCTATAAATACTCCAGTCCACACTCATCATGTGTGTGTCCTAATTACTTCATTATCTCACGGCATTCTGGCTCGCCTGTGTCTGGCGTTAATGTGAGCGCTGTGAGAGTGTGAAAAGATCTCTGCGTAGGTTTATTAAAATCAGATGAGCTGAGAATGCAGAACGGCCTTCTGGGAACAAGAGGAACGTAATGTCCTGTGTGTAATTCACTGTGACCATCTACATCTCCAGAATGAGCTCAGATGTTCCGCTTGGACCAGGATGATGTAAATGTAGGGCCCTAAGATTACAGCAATGCCGAAAACATGGAATCTAGTAAATTTTTTTTTTTTTAAATCACTGTATAAATGTGTCAAATTTTGTATGAATAAATCAAAAGCACTCCCTACATGAGCACATCAACACACCAACTTCATCTGAGAATCACTTCAGCAGCATTTCACCATTTACTTTGAGAAACACTATCAGAATACACAGAAACACAAAGAACTGCACTACAACCCGCCAAAATAAAAGTTCGGTTCAGCTTGAAGAAATTATGACAGAATAATAATAATAATACAGTTTATTTATAAATAATTTCAAAGTAATATTACTCATTTTTTCATCTATTTTTATTTCTAACGGTGAGATTCTGTTGTGCAGCACTTACATTAGATTTTTTTTACATCTTAAAATATTAATTAAACTGTTAAAGATTTATGCATTTATTTGATTACCAATGTGTTTGACAATAAATTCGTATTAAATCATAAATCACAGAATCCAAAAAAATTCAAACATAAAAAGTTATGAATTCAATTCATTATACATCCACTTTTTAATGAATACACACTGGAAATTAAAATAAATACCATTAAAATGAAACTAAAACATGGAATTTGGGGGGTGGGGGGGGTGTATTTCATAGGGCCCAACACTGAAAAAATTAGTA
>NW_015631053.1:711782-713303 GCF_001515625.1 Sinocyclocheilus rhinocerous | reverse complement strand
TAAAACCTAAAACGTTGCTACCGTATTTTTTACGGTAAAATTCCGGCAACCACAGCTGCCGTTTTTTACCATAAATTTAACAGAATTTTTTTACAGTGTAATGTTAGGCCTTATTTTATTTGTAACTTTGTTTATCTCTGCTTGAAATTTGTGTTTGTTCTTTTTGTACTGACTGTTCGCTTGTCTTTATTCATGTGTGAACTTTCTTCATTAGGCTAGTAGTTTTTGCTGTGGTTTTGAAGAAGTACTTAAAGTGTGCTTTAAGGAATAAACAAATTAATACTTTTTTTTTTAAATTGATTGAAAAACTAATTAGGCTAGTAGTTTTTGCTGTGGTTTTGAAGAAGTACTTAAAGTGTGCTTTAAGGAATAAACAAATTAATACTTTTTTTTTTAAATTGATGATCTGAAAAACTATTTGATCCATGACTCAAAAGCCGCAATATGATCCGAACCCTGAGTTTTGTGATCTGTTGAACCTCTGATTTCATTGTGTGAATAACATTTTAAAATTGTTAAGAATCTTTAAGAGCCATGCTTAAAAAATAAAGGTTCCTAAAGTGTTTTTTTTCTCTCTCTCTTCCACTGATTCAATAGAAGAATCATTTTTGGTACCTTGAAGAACCTTTCAGTGATCGGCTCTTAAAATAACTATTTTTTCTTTTTTTTGCATCAGAAAGGTTCTACAGATGTTAAAAGTTCTTCACAGAACCGTCAACGCCAGTAGAGAACCTTTATATTTAAGAATTTCTTCTTAATAGAACCATTTCGTCTTAATCTGAAGAACATTTTAATCTTCTAAAGAACCTTTCCATGGAACCACAGATACTTTTATTTTTAAGAGTGTTGAAGCTTTCCATTCCACAAAAGGTTCTTTATAATATAAAAACTTTCTTTTAAGAATTGGTCACTGAAAGGTTCTTTGAGGAACCCAGAACTCTTCTATGGCATGGCATCGCTGTGAAAACACCCTTTATTTTTAGGACTGCACGTTGAGCAGGTGGAAAGACTCTTAAACACTCAGGATTGAGCAGAATAAAACACGGTTCACAATCAGAGAAGCAGCTCAGCTCCACTGCAATTTAACCTTTCCTTCTTATCAATTATTCACTGGTTTGAACGCTGCAATTATTATTTCACTGAAGCGTCAGGAGGAGAAAGAAGAGGCTGTTAATTACAGAGCCGCTGGCCAATCAGAGCGGCCGCTGAGAGACCACCAGCACTACAGCAACACACACACACACACACACACACTCACACTTGTGTTTACACAAGGCAAACAGCCGTCACACACACGGATGAAACGAGGGCAGTGTGTGAAGTGTTTCCAGTTGTTGCTTTGTGCCAGATTACTGTCAGGAATAAACGTGTGTGTGTGTGTTGTGTGTGTGAGAGTGTGTGTGTGAGTGTGTGTGTGTGTGTGTGTGTGAGAAAGAGAGTGTGTGTGTGAGTGAGAGTGTGTGAATGTGTGTGTGAGAGTGTGAGTGTGTGTGTGTGTGTGAGAGAGAGAGAGAGAGAGAG
>NW_015631053.1:702065-711755 GCF_001515625.1 Sinocyclocheilus rhinocerous | reverse complement strand
AGAGAGAGTGTGTGTGTGTGTGTGAGTGAGAGTGTGTGTGTGTGTGTGTGTGTGTGTGTGAGAGTGTGAGAGTGTGTGTGTGTGTGTGTGTGTGTGTGTGAGAGAGAGTGTGTGAGTGTGTGTGTCCAGCCCCTTGTTTAGAACAGATGAGGTTTGTTCAGATCCAGACCCTCATCAAACACCATCAGGTCAATCTGGTCTCAAACTAAAGCCCAACACCTCCAGCCTTCAGCAAAACACGGCAAGAGAACGACAGCACAAGGCCAATATGATGTATACTGTACAATAATCCAGCAGGTTTAGGTCATTTCAGTTCATTTCACTGGTCCAGAACTGCTGTAAACTGGTTCAGAGGCTCTTTCTGGTTTCCATACTGACTGCAGAGACTCTCACTGACCTGCTGTTTGAATCTGATCTATGAATGATGACGCTTTATTATTAATGTCCTGTTTGTTTCGATGGAGGAGGAAACACACAAACCTCTTTCCTGACAGCCGAAGTCCTGTGAGAAATTTAACAAAACACTTTCTCTTTGTGTAATAAATCTCTGAAACCAAACTTTTTAGCTTCCCAACCACATTAGTCTTCTGTGGGCCAATAAATCACCGATGACAAATGAACATGTTTCTCTGAGGAATGTGAAGGTTTTCTTGCGTTCTGCTCATGATATATTCTACAAACTTCAACAAATGTTTCTCAGAAGAATATGAAAGTTACTGTAAAAAATTTTTTTTTTTGAAGTTGTATATAAAACTATGATTATTGCAGTGTTTTACAAGAAAATATTGTTTCTACTTCCAAATTTCATGTTTAAATCCATGTGTTTCTTGTTGTTATTATTATTATTGTAATTTATTTAGAAATTTTCCAGCAATTTCTTGAGACAAAAAAAATCCAAATTTTTCAATTAATTAAACTCATTCACTAATCTGTTTAAGCACCTTTAAAGTTTTTGTGATATATATATATATATAACCAGTGTTGGGGAGTAACTAGTTACATGTAACGAAATTATGTAATTTATTTACAAAATAAATGTAACTGCAATCAGCTACTGAAGGAAAATGTGTAATTAAATGAAAATTGTTCAGAAAGGGGGTTACATCTGAATATTTTCACACACACACACCCACATACATGTTTAATTGATTTCTTTAATAAATTGCAGTGACTGCTCTAAAATATGAGATAGCAATGTTTCAGGAGTTTAGGACACATGCTTATTCAATAACTTTTATTTTCTATCTGGGTTTATGTGTATTTTTTATTTTTTAGATTAACAGTTTTTTCCAAACCATTGATGCCAGTGTTTCCGGTCATAACTACGCAAACATTTGATTTCAAACCTAGTATCATAGCTATTAAACTATATCTTGTTATGATTTTAAATCTGTATAATGTGCTAAAGTCTGATTTTGTGGTGGCTGTGCTTTGAATTAAATGATTATAATCTGAATTGAAGTGATGAAGGATTCTGTAAATCTGGCAGTAATCAGTGTTGAGCTCTACTGTAATATTAACCCTGTCTGCTTTACATGTTTCAAAATGATTAACAGTAGGGCTGCACAATTAATCGAATTTCTAATCGCGATTACAATTACGGAATGCCACAATTACGTAATCGTTCAAAGTCCACTTATGTTATTCTGTGTGCTTAAGATGCTTTTTTTTCTTTCTACGTGTCATCTTAAGGGTTTTTCCATTGTATAACACTATAATACCGTTTATTTTTATGATTTTTGTCATAATCGTGCAGCCCTAATTAACAGTTAAAAACATTTGTTCGAAATGTACAAAAGTAATCAAATGTAATCAGTTACATTACTTTAACAAAGTAATTGAAATAGTTACACTTATTACATTTCCAAAGTAACCTTCCCTTCATAACTGAATATATAACCAGTGTTGGGGAGGAACACTGCAAAAAATACTTTACTTAGTATTTCTGTCTTGTTTTCTAGTGTAAATATCTAAACATTCTTGAATCAAGATGAATTTACTGTACAAGTGAAATAACTTAATATATTATGTCTTGTTTTCTCTAAAAAAAACAAGCCAAAATATCACTTGTACAGTAAATGCATCTTGATTCAAGAATGTTTAGATATTTATACTAGTAAACAAGACAGAAATACTAAGTAAGAGAATCATTTTTAGCACTGAACTAGATACATGTAACAGATTTACGTAATTTAAATACAACATAAATATCTGCAACCTGTTACATTTCCAAAGTATCCTTCCTGACACTGTAACAAGTCTTACCGGCGGGGTCGGCTCTTCGCTCGGCCGCTCGGCTTTCTTCGGCTCGGGTTCGGGTTCGGGTTCGGGAGAGTGCAGCGCGAGCGCACCGGCCACCAGCGCCTCGTGCCGCCGCTTGAGCAGCTCGAGCTCACAGATCCCCGCCAGACTGAGCTCGAGCCGCCGCTTCTGTCCGCCGCGCTCCGCCGCCGCCAGCGAGAACAAGCGGAACATTATTACCGACTCCTTCACCGCGAACTCATCTACAGAGCACTTCGCGTTAAACCACACCGACAGCCGTTTTTAACGAGGTTACCGTGGTGTCCATGATAAAATCCGGTCAGTTTGAGAGAGTTAACGGCTCCGCTCCTCGCTAACTGCAGCTGGACTCCGGTGTCACAGCTGTTAACAGCTCATTAGCATATTCCGCTTTTTATTGGCTACGGAGTTTCGCTGCATTTTAATATTGTTATAATCCCCGCCCCCTTGAGACGCAGATGATGTGAAAATAGATGCCAGATACTGATATTAAAATTACATTAGTAAAAATGTTTATTTATAGCTACATAATTATTTGACATTTTCTTTTCATTAATAAACTGAATGGTATGAACGTTTTAAAGATGGAAAGTTGAAGCTCAAAAAATAATGACATTAAATGTGACCCAGGAGCACAAAATCAGTCATAAGGAGCTGAATAAATAATCTTTCCATTGCTGTATGGTTTGGTAGGATCGGACAATATTTGTCTGAGATACAACTATTTGAAAATCTGGAATCTGAGGGTGCAAAAAAATCTAAATATTGAGAAAATCATCTTTAAAGTTGTTCAAATGAAGTTCTTAGCAATGCATATTACTAATCAAAAATTAAGTTTTGATATATTTACGGTAGGAAATGTACAAAATATCTTCATGGAACATGATCTTTACTTAATATCCTAATGATTTTTGGCGTAAAAGAGAAATGTATAATTTTGACCCATACAATGTATTGTTGGCTATTGCTACAAATATACCCCAGCGACTTAACACTGCTTTTGTGCTGCAGGGACACGTGTGTTTAATGAATGAATCAAAGCTGATGGTGTCAGAGCGCCTCCTGCTGCTGACTATCTGAACTTCTGAACTTTCATCAGCTCACATGATCATTAATTAGATATTTACATAAATGATATCAGCTGGCTAGCATGAGCTCAAAGTAAATTAACTTTGAAGAACGCTTAATTTAGGCTACAGTTTATAAAAATAAAATATGTTCAAGAAAAAAAAGAAAACAATCAGTGCAAACTGTTCAGAATTTTCTATAAGCTTAAAACATCCAATAAACTGAAACTTAAAGTATTAGCATTTTTTGTCGCATTTGTATACGAGCATTAATTTATTTAAAGAGTTTTAGATTGTAAAATAATATCTCTGTGTCTTGATATTGGATAGTGGTATATTTTATTTATTATTTATAGATATTTAACAACTGAGGTTCACTGCTTTATGATCAAGTAATGTTCATTAACCCGTTTAATCCCAATTTTTTCCCAGACATGAAAATATCCAAATGATGTGTCATTAGTAACTCTTTGAAATAATCATATATATATATAATTATAATTTTTTTTTTTTTGAAAAGTGTTAAAATTTGTGTTTTATGGTCAGTCAAAATTGTGACCGGTGTGACCGATAATGTGTATAATGAATTAACATATTACTGCAGTCATCAAAATGTGTATATATCTCAGCTCAGCTATTTTAAACTCGTTTCATCCCATTCTAGTGTTCCTACTACGCATAAAAACCCTTATAAAAATAAATATTAAAAAATACAACCATCAACGTATTTCAAAATTGTTACTTTATTGAAACATGTCAACAAAATTGTTATATTAGTGCTACCAGTATTACATCATCAATACTGTAAGTTAATTTGTAACATTTAAACTTTGAATTTAGTGCAATATTCACTGTAGCGTTGTCATTGCTACAGTTTAGTGTAACAGCTGCAGCTGGTGTTATATGCACTGTGTTATCCCACCGCTCACTATCTGACCATCAGCATGTTCACTCATTCTGTGACCACACTCAACAAAACGTAATAATTGTGAATTCATAACATGTACCGAAAATCTTTGTCATATCTTTATGTTAACATACAAGCCTTTCGTTTTGGAGCTTTGATGCATTTGATTCAATAAATGCACTAAAGCGACTGAGAAAAACTGTAAATGAGACCCTTTGTTTTTTCCAGATTTGCAGGAAATGCACTAAAACACCATTCAGTAACACTTTTAGAGCTTTATAAATGAAAACCTTCTTTACGGTCAGTATTGTGACCGGTGGGATTAAATGGGTTACAGTTCATCTCAGTCGCTTTGGTGCATTTCTCGAATCATCTCATCTACTGCTGAAGCTATTATTGCTTTAATATTATGAGGTTTGCAGGGATTTAATAAGGTCTGTCATGGTGCTCATCTCAATTATTGTGCCTTCCAGAAGTCGCCTTGTTTTATTCATTTTTCATTTATGTTTTTCACCTCTACAACATCAGCATGTTCACTCATTCTGTGACCACACTCAACAAAACGTAATAATTGTGAATTCATAACATGTACCGAAAATCTTTGTCATATCTTTATGTTAACATACAAGCCTTTCGTTTTGGAGCTTTGATGCATTTGATTCAATAAATGCACTAAAGCGACTGAGAAAAACTGTAAATGAGACCCTTTGTTTTTTCCAGATTTGCAGGAAATGCACTAAAACACCATTCAGTAACACTTTTAGAGCTTTATAAATGAAAACCTTCTTTACGGTCAGTATTGTGACCGGTGGGATTAAATGGGTTACAGTTCATCTCAGTCGCTTTGGTGCATTTCTCGAATCATCTCATCTACTGCTGAAGCTATTATTGCTTTAATATTATGAGGTTTGCAGGGATTTAATAAGGTCTGTCGTGGTGCTCATCTCAATTATTGTGCCTTCCAGAAGTCGCCTTGTTTTATTCATTTATGTTTTTCACCTCTACAACACGCCTGCAAACATTTCACGAGCAAAGGAGGATGAGGAGATGCTCAAGTCACACTCAAAGCTGCAGGTTAGCTGCAGGCCCCGGGGCCGATAAAGACACCTGACCTGATGAGGGACTGTGCTAACATCTGACATACAAACACGGCGAACAAACAGACCAGACTGTCATGAACAGCCACATTTAACCCCAAAATCCAAATGAAAAATAAATAAATACATCAAAAGAATTATATTTGCATCAAGAGAATTTCACCCCAAAATTCAAAAGGAAAAATAATAAAATAAACCATTTTTGCATCAAGAATATTTCTTCCCAAAAGCATGTATTTTGCTGTATTTGAAAAATTTCAACTCAAAAATGAAAAAGAAAAAAAAAAAATTTTTTAAAGAAAATTTCACTCCAAAATCAAAAGTTAGAAATTTTATTTTACATCAATAAAATTAGGCCTATTTTTCAAGACTATTAACTTTTTCATCTTCATTGCAGCACATTTAAACCTTGTGTATTTTAGCTTAAAATCTAAAATCTTCACATTTGACAATAGTGTACACTGCTTTTTTAGATGTATGAGAAAAATGATTGTATCATGTGCATCTGACGGTGTTTGAAAGGCTTCAGCGGCGTGATTAAAATGTGCATGTTTTGTTGTGCGCTTAAAATAACGACAAACAGACCAGCAGGAATAGAAAACATTCCTAAATTATATTTATTTGACAATCTTATTGGTGAAGCAGATTCAGTCAGACAGTCACACATAGTAAATCATCACTGAAGCTCGTTTGCAGACAGTATAATTGCACTTTTAAACGTCGAGCCTACAGTGTGCCGCTTTACACACACACACACGAACACACGCACGCACACGTACACACACACACACACACACACACGAACATGACAAAACCTCAGATCTCAGACACCTGATTCAAATATCAATAAATAGAACAAAAGGAATCAAATATATGAGATATTAATGGGTTCCTGTGGTAATTAATAACAGGTAAGAGAGTTATGACCTTGACCATACATCACAGCTTCATAGAGGATCAGCAGATCAAAACAAACTTCATCATCATCATCATCATCAGAACAGCAGAATCCATCTGAAATCACATTCTGATTGTGAGGATTTGAGGACAAACATGAAACGCTTTAGATAAAAAATAAAGAATCTTATAAATATGAATGTCATCCTGTTGGCAGCAACAAACATAAGAGTAAAAATATGCATTTATTTCCATTTAAATTAAGTGTTTCTATGAACGACTCGTGCCAGAAACATCGTCAATGATTTACAACACAGGAAAAATCATAACTGCTTTTATGAGAGTTAGTGAATGTGAACGTGTTGCAGTGATTGAAGTAAACGGCACAGGATAAACACGCATGTCACTTCCTGTCGTGTTTTTGGCAGCTAGTCTGAGAAGGTAAATTCTGATAGTTTGAGTCTGCCGTTCAACATCTGAGAACTTGATAAAGTGACACACCAGCAGCTTTCAGGACGTGTGTCATCAGAGTGAACCTGCGCTTCCGAATCTTAAGCAATCGTTTGCTACTGAATCACCTGCGCTTTCGAATCACCTGTGCTTCTGAATCACCTGCGCTACTGAATCACCTGCGCTACTGAATCACCTGCACTACTGAATAACCTGTGCTTCTGAATCACCTGCGCTACTGAATCACCTGCTCTACTGAATCACCTGCACTACTGAATCACCTGTGCTTCTGAATCACCTGCGCTACTGAATCACCTGCACTACTGAATCACCTGTGCTTCTGAATCACCTGCGCTACTGAATCACCTGCGCTACTGAATCACCTGTGCTTCTGAATCACCTGCGCTACTGAATCACCTGCGCTTTCATATCACCTGCGCTTTCGAATCACCTGTGCTTTCATATCACCTGCGCTTTCATATCACCTGCGCTACTGAATCACCTGTGCTTCTGAATCACCTGCGCTTTCCGTGTGTCATCAGAGTGAACCTGCGCTTCCGAATCTTAAGCAATCGTTTGCTACTGAATCACCTGCGCTTTCGAATCACCTGTGCTTCTGAATCTTTTGCTACTGAATCACCTGCGCTTCTGAATCACCTGCGCTACTGAATCACCTGTGCTTCTGAATCACCTGCGCTACTGAATCACCTGCGCTTCTGAATCACCTGCGCTACTGAATCACCTGCGCTTCTGAATCACCTGCGCTACTGAATCACCTGCGCTTCTGAATCACCTGCGCTACTGAATCACCTGCGCTTCTGAATCACCTGCGCTACTGAATCACCTGCGCTTCTGAATCACCTGCGCTACTGAATCACCTGCGCTTCTGAATCACCTGCGCTACTGAATCACCTGCGCTTCTGAATCACCTGCGCTACTGAATCACCTGCGCTTCTGAATCACCTGCGCTACTGAATCACCTGCGCTTCTGAATCACCTGCGCTACTGAATCACCTGCGCTTCTGAATCACCTGCGCTACTGAATCACCTGCGCTTCTGAATCTTTTGCAACTGAATCACCTGTGCTTCCAAATCACCTTCAGCACAACGGTCTGAAGAGAGATTCAGGTCTGTTTCACACATCACATGTGAGCGGTTCAGGGTAATTTCTGCTGCAAACAGCTTACAGGATCAGAGTTTCACAACCGAGGCTGTTTTCACAGTGAACAGTGACTGATATCAGCAGGAAAGAGTGAAAATAATAGCAAAATACAGTGAGAATGCACTATAAATATTTATTACAATCTTTTGCAATGCAGCCTTTAAAAAAGTAACATTAACATGGTTTGCTAAAAAACATTTGATGTTTTGGGGTTTGGCTTTTGAACACAATGAGGACAGTTTTTAATAATTAGATTTTTTTTCAATAGTTTGGGGTACATTTATGACTTATTCATCAAAGCTGCATTAAATGAATCAAAAGTGACAGTAAAGACACTTATAACGATACAAAAGATTTCTATTTCAAATAAATGCTGTTCTTTTGAACTTTCTATTCATCTGTGAATCCTGAAAAATAAAATGTATCATGGTTTCCATAAAAATATTGTGCAGCACATCTGTTTTCAACATTGATAATAATCAGAAATGTTTCTTGAGCAGCAAATCAGCATATTAGAATGATTTCTGAAGATCATGTGACACTGAAGACTGGAGTAATGATGCTGAAAATACAGCTGCACATCACAGGAATAAACTACAGTTTAACAGATATTCACATAGAAAACAGCTGTTTTACATTATAATAATATTTCAGATTTTTACTGTATTTTTGATCAAATAAACAGCTTTGGTGAGCAGAAGGGACTTCTTTCATAAACATTACAACCCCAAACTTTTGAAAGGCAGTGTATGATAGGAATTTTTTATTTATTTTGTGAGCTGATGTGTGAAAAAGGCCTTAGAAAAGCTCTCGAACTCTTCAAACCATTTCTGAAAAGTGACCCTAGCTTGATGAACACAGTACCCATTAATGATTGAAAAGGATCCAGTGTCTCTTAAATCCAGCACCATACAACCCTTCAGGTCAGTGTGGATTACTGTTAAGGTCTTTGCACAAAGAGTCCGAAATTCTTGTCCGAAATTTTTGCACATTAAAGAAATATATACGACCTCACGGTGTGTCATTCACGTTTACACACTGCCTCCGAAACTTTCATCCGTCATAAAAAAATTCGGAACAGGTTCTATTTTCTGCGTTTTCGCATCCGTAGCAAGCATTTTGATAGGAAAGGATGACAAATACGAAAAAAACCAAAAACGCATAAAACATTTCGAACTCCGTGTGCAATGACCTTTACCCTTTACACTTATCCTATCTCACAACACTGCAAAAAATTATTTTCTTAGTATTTTTGTCTTGTTTACTAGTATAAATATCTAAACATTCTTGAATCAAGATGCATTTACTGTACAAGTAAAAGGACTTAAGATATTAAATCTTGTTTTCTAAAAAATAAAAAAAAATTTGTTACGTTTTTGCTTAAAACAAGCACAAATATCTGCCAATGGGGTAAGAAAAATAATCTTAATTCAAAGGCTAAACAAGATTTGGATATATATATATATTTTTTTTACATAATATCTTACGTCATTTTACTTGTACAGTAAATGCATCTTGATTCAAGAATTTTTAGATATTTATACTAGTAAACAAGACAAAAATACTAAGTAAGAGAATAATGTTTTGCAGTGAAGCGTCCTATCTCAACACGGGCAGCTGAAGGTGCGGCTCGTATCCTCGTCCCAGCATGTGCTCCTTGATGCAAGGCGGGTGGATCTCGCCGATGAGGCACTCCAGAGACTGCAGGCTGCTGCTGAGGCTCTCCTCTTGCGGCCTGCAGCACAGGTACGCCGGAGGCTGGTGGGCGCACGGATGGAGGCGCGTTGCAGGCGTCTCCTGAGGGTTATAACAGGCGCTATCCGGCGTAGC